>NW_027100348.1:0-55026 GCF_031753505.1 Anomalospiza imberbis | reverse complement strand
GGCAGGAGAGCGGCAGTCACCGTCCTCCAGCAGTCGGAAGGCTTGGCACACAAGCCCGCTTCTTTGCGGCTTCGTTCTTCGCCTCTTCCAAGCAACCGCGATCTCTGCTTCTCGGAGGCGAAGAAGCGGCTAATTCGCGCACAGCTCAGTAGAGCGCCAGCGCAGCGCTCCGGAGCGCCGCTTCAAGCCGAAAGACGCCGGGAAGCGGCATTTTCCTCCGGATAGCTCCGGAGCCGCGCTTCTGCTTCTCTAGTCATCTCTAGCTTAGCGAAAAGCTTTCCCACTCCAGTTGGCAAGGGGAGAGCGTACCTGCACTGCACACTAACCGCGGTTTGCAAAGAAAGAGGATTTGCTGCACATTCCAAGGACACGGCTCTTTCCGAGGCAATCTGCAACCTGCTGTCAGATGGAAGTGCTCTCTGCCCTCTCCTGCCCAGCTCTAGGTACTAGCGGGCACTTGCCAGCCTGGCCGAGGCAAACAACCTCCAGAGATGTCACAGAGCATAAGTGGAGCACAGATGCTCAAAAGCAGCAAAGCTGAAGAGCCTGGCTCAGCTTCACTAGTGTGCAATTGACTGACTGCGAAAAACAAAGCAGCAGAGCACCGGGCTTCTGGGCGCTGTGAAGGCAATTGCCAAAACCAGGCAGCTGCTCCTTCCCAAGCACAGGCAGCTGCCTATGTTCTTGCTTGTCGACAAACTCACCGCTGCCCTTCTTTTCAGCAGCTGCCACTGTCTTCTGTGCATCTCGGAGCCTCTGGCGACGAGCAAGACTTGCCAAGGTGGGAGGCATCAGGACCAAGTCAAAACCCAGGCAAGTTGTCCTGGAACGCTTTCCATTCGCTTGCCGAGAGTGAATTCAACAGGCAGGAGAGCGGCAGTCACCGTCCTCCAGCAGTCGGAAGGCTTGGCACACAAGCCTGCTTCTTTGCGGCTTCGTTCTTCGCCTCTTCCAAGCAACCGCGATCTCTGCTTCTCGGAGGCGAAGAAGCGGCTAATTCGCGCACAGCTCAGTAGAGCGGCAGCGGAGCGCTCCGGAGCGCCGCTTCAAGCCGAAAGACGCCGGGAAGCGCCACTTTCCTCCGGATAGCTCCGGAGCCGCGCTTCTGCTTCTCTAGTCATCTCTAGCTTAGCGAAAAGCTTTCCCACTCCAGTTGGCAAGGGGAGAGCGTACCTGCACTGCACACTAACCGCGGTTTGCAAAGAAAGAGGATTTGCTGCACATTCCAAGGACACGGCTCTTTCCGAGGCAATCTGCAACCTGCTGTCAGATGGAAGTGCTCTCTGCCCTCTCCTGCCCAGCTCTAGGTACTAGCGGGCACTTTCCAGCCTGGCCGAGGCAAACAACCTCCAGAGATGTCACAGAGCATAAGTGGAGCACAGATGCTCAAAAGCAGCAAAGCTGAAGAGCCTGGCTCAGCTTCACTAGTGTGCAATTGACTGACTGCGAAAAACAAAGCAGCAGAGCACCGGGCTTCTGGGCGCTGTGAAGGCAATTGCCAAAACCAGGCAGCTGCTCCTTCCCAAGCACAGGCAGCTGCCTATGTTCTTGCTTGTCGACAAACTCACCGCTGCCCTTCTTTTCAGCAGCTGCCACTGTCTTCTGTGCATCTCGGAGCCTCTGGCGACGAGCAAGACTTGCCAAGGTGGGACGCATCAGGACCAAGTCAAAACCCAGGCAAGTTGTCCTGGAACGCTTTCCATTCGCTTGCCGAGAGTGAATTCAACAGGCAGGAGAGCGGCAGCCACCGTCCTCCAGCAGTCGGAAGGCTTGGCACACAAGCCCGCTTCTTTGCGGCTTCGTTCTTCGCCTCTTCCAAGCAACCGCGATCTCTGCTTCTCGGAGGCGAAGAAGCGGCTAATTCGCGCACAGCTCAGTAGAGCGGCAGCGGAGCGCTCCGGAGCGCCGCTTCAAGCCGAAAGACGCCGGGAAGCGGCACTTTCCTCCGGATAGCTCCGGAGCCGCGCTTCTGCTTCTCTAGTCATCTCTAGCTTAGCGAAAAGCTTTCCCACTCCAGTTGGCAAGGGGAGAGCGTACCTGCACTGCACACTAACCGCGGTTTGCAAAGAAAGAGGATTTGCTGCACATTCCAAGGACACGGCTCTTTCCGAGGCAATCTGCAACCTGCTGTCAGATGGAAGTGCTCTCTGCCCTCTCCTGCCCAGCTCTAGGTACTAGCGGGCACTTGCCAGCCTGGCCGAGGCAAACAACCTCCAGAGATGTCACAGAGCATAAGTGGAGCACAGATGCTCAAAAGCAGCAAAGCTGAAGAGCCTGGCTCAGCTTCACTAGTGTGCAATTGACTGACTGCGAAAAACAAAGCAGCAGAGCACCGGGCTTCTGGGCGCTGTGAAGGCAATTGCCAAAACCAGGCAGCTGCTCCTTCCCAAGCACAGGCAGCTGCCTATGTTCTTGCTTGTCGACAAACTCACCGCTGCCCTTCTTTTCAGCAGCTGCCACCGTCTTCTGTGCATCTCGGAGCCTCTGGCGACGAGCAAGACTTGCCAAGGTGGGAGGCATCAGGACCAAGTCAAAACCCAGGCAAGTTGTCCTGGAACGCTTTCCATTCGCTTGCCGAGAGTGAATTCAACAGGCAGGAGAGCGGCAGCCACCGTCCTCCAGCAGTCGGAAGGCTTGGCACACAAGCCCGCTTCTTTGCGGCTTCGTTCTTCGCCTCTTCCAAGCAACCGCGATCTCTGCTTCTCGGAGGCGAAGAAGCGGCTAATTCGCGCACAGCTCAGTAGAGCGCCAGCGCAGCGCTCCGGAGCGCCGCTTCAAGCCGAAAGACGCCGGGAAGCGGCACTTTCCTCCGGATAGCTCCGGAGCCGCGCTTCTGCTTCTCTAGTCATCTCTAGCTTAGCGAAAAGCTTTCCCACTCCAGTTGGCAAGGGGGAGAGCGTACCTGCACTGCACACTAACCGCGGTTTGCAAAGAAAGAGGATTTGCTGCACATTCCAAGGACACGGCTCTTTCCGAGGCAATCTGCAACCTGCTGTCAGATGGAAGTGCTCTCTGCCCTCTCCTGCCCAGCTCTAGGTACTAGCGGGCACTTGCCAGCCTGGGCGAGGCAAACAACCTCCAGAGATGTCACAGAGCATAAGTGGAGCACAGATGCTCAAAAGCAGCAAAGCTGAAGAGCCTGGCTCAGCTTCACTAGTGTGCAATTGACTGACTGCGAAAAACAAAGCAGCAGAGCACCGGGCTTCTGGGCGCTGTGAAGGCAATTGCCAAAACCAGGCAGCTGCTCCTTCCCAAGCACAGGCAGCTGCCTATGTTCTTGCTTGTCGACAAACTCACCGCTACCCTTCTTTTCAGCAGCTGCCACTGTCTTCTGTGCATCTCGGAGCCTCTGGCGACGAGCAAGACTTGCCAAGGTGGGAGGCATCAGGACCAAGTCAAAACCCAGGCAAGTTGTCCTGGAACGCTTTCCATTCGCTTGCCAAGAGTGAATTCAAGAGGCAGGAGAGCGGCAGCCACCGTCCTCCAGCAGTCGGAAGGCTTGGCACACAAGCCCGCTTCTTTGCGGCTTCGTTCTTCGCCTCTTCCAAGCAACCGCGATCTCTGCTTCTCGGAGGCGAAGAAGCGGCTAATTCGCGCACAGCTCAGTAGAGCGCCAGCGCAGCGCTCCGGAGCGCCGCTTCAAGCCGAAAGACGCCGGGAAGCGGCACTTTCCTCCGGATAGCTCCGGAGCCGCGCTTCTGCTTCTCTAGTCATCTCTAGCTTAGCGAAAAGCTTTCCCACTCCATTTGGCAAGGGGAGAGCGTACCTGCACTGCACACTAACCGCGGTTTGCAAAGAAAGAGGATTTGCTGCACATTCCAAGGACACGGCTCTTTCCGAGGCAATCTGCAACCTGCTGTCAGATGGAAGTGCTCTCTGCCCTCTCCTGCCCAGCTCTAGGTACTAGCGGGCACTTGCCAGCCTGGCCGAGGCAAACAACCTCCAGAGATGTCACAGAGCATAAGTGGAGCACAGATGCTCAAAAGCAGCAAAGCTGAAGAGCCTGGCTCAGCTTCACTAGTGTGCAATTGACTGACTGCGAAAAACAAAGCAGCAGAGCACCGGGCTTCTGGGCGCTGTGAAGGCAATTGCCAAAACCAGGCAGCTGCTCCTTCCCAAGCACAGGCAGCTGCCTATGTTCTTGCTTGTCGACAAACTCACCGCTGCCCTTCTTTTCAGCAGCTGCCACCGTCTTCTGTGCATCTCGGAGCCTCTGGCGACGAGCAAGACTTGCCAAGGTGGGACGCATCCGGACCAAGTCAAAACCCAGGCAAGTTGTCCTGGAACGCTTTCCATTCGCTTGCCGAGAGTGAATTCAACAGGCAGGAGAGCGGCAGTCACCGTCCTCCAGCAGTCGGAAGGCTTGGCACACAAGCCCGCTTCTTTGCGGCTTCGTTCTTCGCCTCTTCCAAGCAACCGCGATCTCTGCTTCTCGGAGGCGAAGAAGCGGCTAATTCGCGCACAGCTCAGTAGAGCAGCAGCGCAGCGCTCCGGAGCGCCGCTTCAAGCCGAAAGACGCCGGGAAGCGGCACTTTCCTCCGGATAGCTCCGGAGCCGCGCTTCTGCTTCTCTAGTCATCTCTAGCTTAGCGAAAAGCTTTCCCACTCCAGTTGGCAAGGGGAGAGCGTACCTGCACTGCACACTAACTACGGTTTGCAAAGAATTTTGATTTGCTGCACATTCCAAGGACACGGCTCTTTCCGAGGCAATCTGCAACCTGCTGTCAGATGGAAGTGCTCTCTGCCCTCTCCTGCCCAGCTCTAGGTACTAGCGGGCACTTTCCAGCCTGGCCGAGGCAAACAACCTCCAGAGATCTCACAGAGCATAAGTGGAGCACAGATGCTCAAAAGCAGCAAAGCTGAAGAGCCTGGCTCAGCTTCACTAGTGTGCAATTGACTGACTGCGAAAAACAAAGCAGCAGAGCACCGGGCTTCTGGGCGCTGTGAAGGCAATTGCCAAAACCAGGCAGCTGCTCCTTCCCAAGCACAGGCAGCTGCCTATGTTCTTGCTTGTCGACAAACTCACCGCTGCCCTTCTTTTCAGCAGCTGCCACCGTCTTCTGTGCATCTCGGAGCCTCTGGCGATGAGCAAGACTTGCCAAGGTGGGAGGCATCCGGACCAAGTCAAAACCCAGGCAAGTTGTCCTGGAACGCTTTCCATTCGCTTGCCGAGAGTGAATTCAAGAGGCAGGAGAGCGGCAGCCACCGTCCTCCAGCAGTCGGAAGGCTTGGCACACAAGCCCGCTTCTTTGCGGCTTCGTTCTTCGCCTCTTCCAAGCAACCGCGATCTCTGCTTCTCGGAGGCGAAGAAGCAGCTAATTCGCGCACAGCTCAGTAGAGCGCCAGCGCAGCGCTCCGGAGCGCCGCTTCAAGCCGAAAGACGCCGGGAAGCGGCACTTTCCTCCGGATAGCTCCGGAGCCGCGCTTCTGCTTCTCTAGTCATCTCTAGCTTAGCGAAAAGCTTTCCCACTCCAGTTGGCAAGGGGAGAGCGTACCTGCACTGCACACTAACCGCGGTTTGCAAAGAAAGAGGATTTGCTGCACATTCCAAGGACACGGCTCTTTCCGAGGCAATCTGCAACCTGCTGTCAGATGGAAGTGCTCTCTGCCCTCTCCTGCCCAGCTCTAGGTACTAGCGGGCACTTTCCAGCCTGGCCGAGGCAAACAACCTCGAGACATGTCACAGAGCATAAGTGGAGCACAGATGCTCAAAAGCAGCAAAGCTGAAGAGCCTGGCTCAGCTTCACTAGTGTGCAATTGACTGACTGCGAAAAACAAAGCAGCAGAGCACCGGGCTTCTGGGCGCTGTGAAGGCAATTGCCAAAACCAGGCAGCTGCTCCTTCCCAAGCACAGGCAGCTGCCTATGTTCTTGCTTGTCGACAAACTCACCGCTGCCCTTCTTTTCAGCAGCTGCCACCGTCTTCTGTGCATCTCGGAGCCTCTGGCGACGAGCAAGACTTGCCAAGGTGGGAGGCATCAGGACCAAGTAAAAACCCAGGCAAGTTGTCCTGGAACGCTTTCCATTCGCTTGCCGAGAGTGAATTCAACAGGCAGGAGAGCGGCAGCCACCGTCCTCCAGCAGTCGGAAGGCTTGGCACACAAGCCCGCTTCTTTGCGGCTTCGTTCTTCGCCTCTTCCAAGCAACCGCGATCTCTGCTTCTCGGAGGCGAAGAAGCGGCTAATTCGCGCACAGCTCAGTAGAGCGGCAGCGGAGCGCTCCGGAGCGCCGCTTCAAGCCGAAAGACGCCGGGAAGCGGCACTTTCCTCCGGATAGCTCCGGAGCCGCGCTTCTGCTTCTCTAGTCATCTCTAGCTTAGCGAAAAGCTTTCCCACTCCAGTTGGCAAGGGGAGAGCGTACCTGCACTGCACACTAACCGCGGTTTGCAAAGAAAGAGGATTTGCTGCACATTCCAAGGACACGGCTCTTTCCGAGGCAATCTGCAACCTGCTGTCAGATGGAAGTGCTCTCTGCCCTCTCCTGCCCAGCTCTAGGTACTAGCGGGCACTTTCCAGCCTGGCCGAGGCAAACAACCTCCAGAGATGTCACAGAGCATAAGTGGAGCACAGATGCTCAAAAGCAGCAAAGCTGAAGAGCCTGGCTCAGCTTCACTAGTGTGCAATTGACTGACTGCGAAAAACAAAGCAGCAGAGCACCGGGCTTCTGGGCGCTGTGAAGGCAATTGCCAAAACCAGGCAGCTGCTCCTTCCCAAGCACAGGCAGCTGCCTATGTTCTTGCTTGTCGACAAACTCACCGCTGCCCTTCTTTTCAGCAGCTGCCACTGTCTTCTGTGCATCTCGGAGCCTCTGGCGACGAGCAAGACTTGCCAAGGTGGGACGCATCAGGACCAAGTCAAAACCCAGGCAAGTTGTCCTGGAACGCTTTCCATTCGCTTGCCGAGAGTGAATTCAACAGGCAGGAGAGCGGCAGCCACCGTCCTCCAGCAGTCGGAAGGCTTGGCACACAAGCCCGCTTCTTTGCGGCTTCGTTCTTCGCCTCTTCCAAGCAACCGCGATCTCTGCTTCTCGGAGGCGAAGAAGCGGCTAATTCGCGCACAGCTCAGTAGAGCGGCAGCGGAGCGCTCCGGAGCGCCGCTTCAAGCCGAAAGACGCCGGGAAGCGGCACTTTCCTCCGGATAGCTCCGGAGCCGCGCTTCTGCTTCTCTAGTCATCTCTAGCTTAGCGAAAAGCTTTCCCACTCCAGTTGGCAAGGGGAGAGCGTACCTGCACTGCACACTAACCGCGGTTTGCAAAGAAAGAGGATTTGCTGCACATTCCAAGGACACGGCTCTTTCCGAGGCAATCTGCAACCTGCTGTCAGATGGAAGTGCTCTCTGCCCTCTCCTGCCCAGCTCTAGGTACTAGCGGGCACTTGCCAGCCTGGCCGAGGCAAACAACCTCCAGAGATGTCACAGAGCATAAGTGGAGCACAGATGCTCAAAAGCAGCAAAGCTGAAGAGCCTGGCTCAGCTTCACTAGTGTGCAATTGACTGACTGCGAAAAACAAAGCAGCAGAGCACCGGGCTTCTGGGCGCTGTGAAGGCAATTGCCAAAACCAGGCAGCTGCTCCTTCCCAAGCACAGGCAGCTGCCTATGTTCTTGCTTGTCGACAAACTCACCGCTGCCCTTCTTTTCAGCAGCTGCCACCGTCTTCTGTGCATCTCGGAGCCTCTGGCGACGAGCAAGACTTGCCAAGGTGGGAGGCATCAGGACCAAGTCAAAACCCAGGCAAGTTGTCCTGGAACGCTTTCCATTCGCTTGCCGAGAGTGAATTCAACAGGCAGGAGAGCGGCAGCCACCGTCCTCCAGCAGTCGGAAGGCTTGGCACACAAGCCCGCTTCTTTGCGGCTTCGTTCTTCGCCTCTTCCAAGCAACCGCGATCTCTGCTTCTCGGAGGCGAAGAAGCGGCTAATTCGCGCACAGCTCAGTAGAGCGCCAGCGCAGCGCTCCGGAGCGCCGCTTCAAGCCGAAAGACGCCGGGAAGCGGCACTTTCCTCCGATAGCTCCGGAGCCGCGCTTCTGCTTCTCTAGTCATCTCTAGCTTAGCGAAAAGCTTTCCCACTCCAGTTGGCAAGGGGAGAGCGTACCTGCACTGCACACTAACCGCGGTTTGCAAAGAAAGAGGATTTGCTGCACATTCCAAGGACACGGCTCTTTCCGAGGCAATCTGCAACCTGCTGTCAGATGGAAGTGCTCTCTGCCCTCTCCTGCCCAGCTCTAGGTACTAGCGGGCACTTGCCAGCCTGGGCGAGGCAAACAACCTCCAGAGATGTCACAGAGCATAAGTGGAGCACAGATGCTCAAAAGCAGCAAAGCTGAAGAGCCTGGCTCAGCTTCACTAGTGTGCAATTGACTGACTGCGAAAAACAAAGCAGCAGAGCACCGGGCTTCTGGGCGCTGTGAAGGCAATTGCCAAAACCAGGCAGCTGCTCCTTCCCAAGCACAGGCAGCTGCCTATGTTCTTGCTTGTCGACAAACTCACCGCTACCCTTCTTTTCAGCAGCTGCCACTGTCTTCTGTGCATCTCGGAGCCTCTGGCGACGAGCAAGACTTGCCAAGGTGGGAGGCATCAGGACCAAGTCAAAACCCAGGCAAGTTGTCCTGGAACGCTTTCCATTCGCTTGCCAAGAGTGAATTCAAGAGGCAGGAGAGCGGCAGCCACCGTCCTCCAGCAGTCGGAAGGCTTGGCACACAAGCCCGCTTCTTTGCGGCTTCGTTCTTCGCCTCTTCCAAGCAACCGCGATCTCTGCTTCTCGGAGGCGAAGAAGCGGCTAATTCGCGCACAGCTCAGTAGAGCGCCAGCGCAGCGCTCCGGAGCGCCGCTTCAAGCCGAAAGACGCCGGGAAGCGGCACTTTCCTCCGGATAGCTCCGGAGCCGCGCTTCTGCTTCTCTAGTCATCTCTAGCTTAGCGAAAAGCTTTCCCACTCCATTTGGCAAGGGGAGAGCGTACCTGCACTGCACACTAACCGCGGTTTGCAAAGAAAGAGGATTTGCTGCACATTCCAAGGACACGGCTCTTTCCGAGGCAATCTGCAACCTGCTGTCAGATGGAAGTGCTCTCTGCCCTCTCCTGCCCAGCTCTAGGTACTAGCGGGCACTTGCCAGCCTGGCCGAGGCAAACAACCTCCAGAGATGTCACAGAGCATAAGTGGAGCACAGATGCTCAAAAGCAGCAAAGCTGAAGAGCCTGGCTCAGCTTCACTAGTGTGCAATTGACTGACTGCGAAAAACAAAGCAGCAGAGCACCGGGCTTCTGGGCGCTGTGAAGGCAATTGCCAAAACCAGGCAGCTGCTCCTTCCCAAGCACAGGCAGCTGCCTATGTTCTTGCTTGTCGACAAACTCACCGCTGCCCTTCTTTTCAGCAGCTGCCACCGTCTTCTGTGCATCTCGGAGCCTCTGGCGACGAGCAAGACTTGCCAAGGTGGGACGCATCCGGACCAAGTCAAAACCCAGGCAAGTTGTCCTGGAACGCTTTCCATTCGCTTGCCGAGAGTGAATTCAACAGGCAGGAGAGCGGCAGTCACCGTCCTCCAGCAGTCGGAAGGCTTGGCACACAAGCCCGCTTCTTTGCGGCTTCGTTCTTCGCCTCTTCCAAGCAACCGCGATCTCTGCTTCTCGGAGGCGAAGAAGCGGCTAATTCGCGCACAGCTCAGTAGAGCAGCAGCGCAGCGCTCCGGAGCGCCGCTTCAAGCCGAAAGACGCCGGGAAGCGGCACTTTCCTCCGGATAGCTCCGGAGCCGCGCTTCTGCTTCTCTAGTCATCTCTAGCTTAGCGAAAAGCTTTCCCACTCCAGTTGGCAAGGGGAGAGCGTACCTGCACTGCACACTAACTACGGTTTGCAAAGAATTTTGATTTGCTGCACATTCCAAGGACACGGCTCTTTCCGAGGCAATCTGCAACCTGCTGTCAGATGGAAGTGCTCTCTGCCCTCTCCTGCCCAGCTCTAGGTACTAGCGGGCACTTTCCAGCCTGGCCGAGGCAAACAACCTCCAGAGATCTCACAGAGCATAAGTGGAGCACAGATGCTCAAAAGCAGCAAAGCTGAAGAGCCTGGCTCAGCTTCACTAGTGTGCAATTGACTGACTGCGAAAAACAAAGCAGCAGAGCACCGGGCTTCTGGGCGCTGTGAAGGCAATTGCCAAAACCAGGCAGCTGCTCCTTCCCAAGCACAGGCAGCTGCCTATGTTCTTGCTTGTCGACAAACTCACCGCTGCCCTTCTTTTCAGCAGCTGCCACCGTCTTCTGTGCATCTCGGAGCCTCTGGCGATGAGCAAGACTTGCCAAGGTGGGAGGCATCCGGACCAAGTCAAAACCCAGGCAAGTTGTCCTGGAACGCTTTCCATTCGCTTGCCGAGAGTGAATTCAAGAGGCAGGAGAGCGGCAGCCACCGTCCTCCAGCAGTCGGAAGGCTTGGCACACAAGCCCGCTTCTTTGCGGCTTCGTTCTTCGCCTCTTCCAAGCAACCGCGATCTCTGCTTCTCGGAGGCGAAGAAGCAGCTAATTCGCGCACAGCTCAGTAGAGCGCCAGCGCAGCGCTCCGGAGCGCCGCTTCAAGCCGAAAGACGCCGGGAAGCGGCACTTTCCTCCGGATAGCTCCGGAGCCGCGCTTCTGCTTCTCTAGTCATCTCTAGCTTAGCGAAAAGCTTTCCCACTCCAGTTGGCAAGGGGAGAGCGTACCTGCACTGCACACTAACCGCGGTTTGCAAAGAAAGAGGATTTGCTGCACATTCCAAGGACACGGCTCTTTCCGAGGCAATCTGCAACCTGCTGTCAGATGGAAGTGCTCTCTGCCCTCTCCTGCCCAGCTCTAGGTACTAGCGGGCACTTTCCAGCCTGGCCGAGGCAAACAACCTCGAGACATGTCACAGAGCATAAGTGGAGCACAGATGCTCAAAAGCAGCAAAGCTGAAGAGCCTGGCTCAGCTTCACTAGTGTGCAATTGACTGACTGCGAAAAACAAAGCAGCAGAGCACCGGGCTTCTGGGCGCTGTGAAGGCAATTGCCAAAACCAGGCAGCTGCTCCTTCCCAAGCACAGGCAGCTGCCTATGTTCTTGCTTGTCGACAAACTCACCGCTGCCCTTCTTTTCAGCAGCTGCCACCGTCTTCTGTGCATCTCGGAGCCTCTGGCGACGAGCAAGACTTGCCAAGGTGGGAGGCATCAGGACCAAGTAAAAACCCAGGCAAGTTGTCCTGGAACGCTTTCCATTCGCTTGCCGAGAGTGAATTCAACAGGCAGGAGAGCGGCAGCCACCGTCCTCCAGCAGTCGGAAGGCTTGGCACACAAGCCCGCTTCTTTGCGGCTTCGTTCTTCGCCTCTTCCAAGCAACCGCGATCTCTGCTTCTCGGAGGCGAAGAAGCGGCTAATTCGCGCACAGCTCAGTAGAGCGGCAGCGGAGCGCTCCGGAGCGCCGCTTCAAGCCGAAAGACGCCGGGAAGCGGCACTTTCCTCCGGATAGCTCCGGAGCCGCGCTTCTGCTTCTCTAGTCATCTCTAGCTTAGCGAAAAGCTTTCCCACTCCAGTTGGCAAGGGGAGAGCGTACCTGCACTGCACACTAACCGCGGTTTGCAAAGAAAGAGGATTTGCTGCACATTCCAAGGACACGGCTCTTTCCGAGGCAATCTGCAACCTGCTGTCAGATGGAAGTGCTCTCTGCCCTCTCCTGCCCAGCTCTAGGTACTAGCGGGCACTTTCCAGCCTGGCCGAGGCAAACAACCTCGAGACATGTCACAGAGCATAAGTGGAGCACAGATGCTCAAAAGCAGCAAAGCTGAAGAGCCTGGCTCAGCTTCACTAGTGTGCAATTGACTGACTGCGAAAAACAAAGCAGCAGAGCACCGGGCTTCTGGGCGCTGTGAAGGCAATTGCCAAAACCAGGCAGCTGCTCCTTCCCAAGCACAGGCAGCTGCCTATGTTCTTGCTTGTCGACAAACTCACCGCTGCCCTTCTTTTCAGCAGCTGCCACCGTCTTCTGTGCATCTCGGAGCCTCTGGCGACGAGCAAGACTTGCCAAGGTGGGAGGCATCAGGACCAAGTCAAAACCCAGGCAAGTTGTCCTGGAACGCTTTCCATTCGCTTGCCGAGAATGAATTCAACAGGCAGGAGAGCGGCAGCCACCGTCCTCCAGCAGTCTGAAGGCTTGGCACACAAGCCCGCTTCTTTGCGGCTTCGTTCTTCGCCTCTTCCAAGCAACCGCGATCTCTGCTTCTCGGAGGCGAAGAAGCGGCTAATTCGCGCACAGCTCAGTAGAGCGGCAGCGGAGCGCTCCGGAGCGCCGCTTCAAGCCGAAAGACGCCGGGAAGCGGCACTTTCCTCCGGATAGCTCCGGAGCCGCGCTTCTGCTTCTCTAGTCATCTCTAGCTTAGCGAAAAGCTTTCCCACTCCAGTTGGCAAGGGGAGAGCGTACCTGCACTGCACACTAACCGCAGTTTGCAAAGAAAGAGGATTTGCTGCACATTCCAAGGACACGGCTCTTTCCGAGGCAATCTGCAACCTGCTGTCAGATGGAAGTGCTCTCTGCCCTCTCCTGCCCAGCTCTAGGTACTAGCGGGCACTTTCCAGCCTGGCCGAGGCAAACAACCTCCAGAGATGTCACAGAGCATAAGTGGAGCACAGATGCTCAAAAGCAGCAAAGCTGAAGAGCCTGGCTCAGCTTCACTAGTGTGCAATTGACTGACTGCGAAAAACAAAGCAGCAGAGCACCGGGCTTCTGGGCGCTGTGAAGGCAATTGCCAAAACCAGGCAGCTGCTCCTTCCCAAGCACAGGCAGCTGCCTATGTTCTTGCTTGTCGACAAACTCACCGCTGCCCTTCTTTTCAGCAGCTGCCACTGTCTTCTGTGCATCTCGGAGCCTCTGGCGACGAGCAAGACTTGCCAAGGTGGGAGGCATCAGGACCAAGTCAAAACCCAGGCAAGTTGTCCTGGAACGCTTTCCATTCGCTTGCCGAGAGTGAATTCAAGAGGCAGGAGAGCGGCAGCCACCGTCCTCCAGCAGTCGGAAGGCTTGGCACACAAGCCCGCTTCTTTGCAGCTTCGTTCTTCGCCTCTTCCAAGCAACCGCGATCTCTGCTTCTCGGAGGCGAAGAAGCGGCTAATTCGCGCACAGCTCAGTAGAGCGCCAGCGCAGCGCTCCGGAGCGCCGCTTCAAGCCGAAAGACGCCGGGAAGCGCCACTTTCCTCCGGATAGCTCCGCAGCCGCGCTTCTGCTTCTCTAGTCATCTCTAGCTTAGCGAAAAGCTTTCCCACTCCAGTTGGCAAGGGGAGAGCGTACCTGCACTGCACACTAACCGCGGTTTGCAAAGAAAGAGGATTTGCTGCACATTCCAAGGACACGGCTCTTTCCGAGGCAATCTGCAACCTGCTGTCAGATGGAAGTGCTCTCTGCCCTCTCCTGCCCAGCTCTAGGTACTAGCGGGCACTTTCCAGCCTGGCCGAGGCAAACAACCTCCAGAGATGTCACAGAGCCTAAGTGGAGCACAGATGCTCAAAAGCAGCAAAGCTGAAGAGCCTGGCTCAGCTTCACTAGTGTGCAATTGACTGACTGCGAAAAACAAAGCAGCAGAGCACCGGGCTTCTGGGCGCTGTGAAGGCAATTGCCAAAACCAGGCAGCTGCTCCTTCCCAAGCACAGGCAGCTGCCTATGTTCTTGCTTGTCGACAAACTCACCGCTGCCCTTCTTTTCAGCAGCTGCCACCGTCTTCTGTGCATCTCGGAGCCTCTGGCGATGAGCAAGACTTGCCAAGGTGGGACGCATCCGGACCAAGTCAAAACCCAGGCAAGTTGTCCTGGAACGCTTTCCATTCGCTTGCCGAGAGTGAATTCAAGAGGCAGGAGAGCGGCAGCCACCGTCCTCCAGCAGTCGGAAGGCTTGGCACACAAGCCCGCTTCTTTGCGGCTTCGTTCTTCGCCTCTTCCAAGCAACCGCGATCTCTGCTTCTCGGAGGCGAAGAAGCAGCTAATTCGCGCACAGCTCAGTAGAGCGCCAGCGCAGCGCTCCGGAGCGCCGCTTCAAGCCGAAAGACGCCGGGAAGCGGCACTTTCCTCCGGATAGCTCCGGAGCCGCGCTTCTGCTTCTCTAGTCATCTCTAGCTTAGCGAAAAGCTTTCCCACTCCAGTTGGCAAGGGGAGAGCGTACCTGCACTGCACACTAACCGCGGTTTGCAAAGAAAGAGGATTTGCTGCACATTCCAAGGACACGGCTCTTTCCGAGGCAATCTGCAACCTGCTGTCAGATGGAAGTGCTCTCTGCCCTCTCCTGCCCAGCTCTAGGTACTAGCGGGCACTTGCCAGCCTGGGCGAGGCAAACAACCTCCAGAGATGTCACAGAGCATAAGTGGAGCACAGATGCTCAAAAGCAGCAAAGCTGAAGAGCCTGGCTCAGCTTCACTAGTGTGCAATTGACTGACTGCGAAAAACAAAGCAGCAGAGCACCGGGCTTCTGGGCGCTGTGAAGGCAATTGCCAAAACCAGGCAGCTGCTCCTTCCCAAGCACAGGCAGCTGCCTATGTTCTTGCTTGTCGACAAACTCACCGCTGCCCTTCTTTTCAGCAGCTGCCACCGTCTTCTGTGCATCTCGGAGCCTCTGGCGACGAGCAAGACTTGCCAAGGTGGGAGGCATCAGGACCAAGTCAAAACCCAGGCAAGTTGTCCTGGAACGCTTTCCATTCGCTTGCCGAGAATGAATTCAACAGGCAGGAGAGCGGCAGACACCGTCCTCCAGCAGTCTGAAGGCTTGGCACACAAGCCCGCTTCTTTGCGGCTTCGTTCTTCGCCTCTTCCAAGCAACCGCGATCTCTGCTTCTCGGAGGCGAAGAAGCGGCTAATTCGCGCACAGCTCAGTAGAGCGGCAGCGGAGCGCTCCGGAGCGCCGCTTTAAGCCGAAAGACGCCGGGAAGCGCCACTTTCCTCCGGATAGCTCCGGAGCCGCGCTTCTGCTTCTCTAGTCATCTCTAGCTTAGCGAAAAGCTTTCCCACTCCAGTTGGCAAGGGGAGAGCGTACCTGCACTGCACACTAACCGCGGTTTGCAAAGAAAGAGGATTTGCTGCACATTCCAAGGACACGGCTCTTTCCGAGGCAATCTGCAACCTGCTGTCAGATGGAAGTGCTCTCTGCCCTCTCCTGCCCAGCTCTAGGTACTAGCGGGCACTTTCCAGCCTGGCCGAGGCAAACAACCTCGAGACATGTCACAGAGCATAAGTGGAGCACAGATGCTCAAAAGCAGCAAAGCTGAAGAGCCTGGCTCAGCTTCACTAGTGTGCAATTGACTGACTGCGAAAAACAAAGCAGCAGAGCACCGGGCTTCTGGGCGCTGTGAAGGCAATTGCCAAAACCAGGCAGCTGCTCCTTCCCAAGCACAGGCAGCTGCCTATGTTCTTGCTTGTCGACAAACTCACCGCTGCCCTTCTTTTCAGCAGCTGCCACCGTCTTCTGTGCATCTCGGAGCCTCTGGCGACGAGCAAGACTTGCCAAGGTGGGAGGCATCAGGACCAAGTAAAAACCCAGGCAAGTTGTCCTGGAACGCTTTCCATTCGCTTGCCGAGAGTGAATTCAACAGGCAGGAGAGCGGCAGCCACCGTCCTCCAGCAGTCGGAAGGCTTGGCACACAAGCCCGCTTCTTTGCGGCTTCGTTCTTCGCCTCTTCCAAGCAACCGCGATCTCTGCTTCTCGGAGGCGAAGAAGCGGCTAATTCGCGCACAGCTCAGTAGAGCGGCAGCGGAGCGCTCCGGAGCGCCGCTTCAAGCCGAAAGACGCCGGGAAGCGGCACTTTCCTCCGGATAGCTCCGGAGCCGCGCTTCTGCTTCTCTAGTCATCTCTAGCTTAGCGAAAAGCTTTCCCACTCCAGTTGGCAAGGGGAGAGCGTACCTGCACTGCACACTAACCGCGGTTTGCAAAGAAAGAGGATTTGCTGCACATTCCAAGGACACGGCTCTTTCCGAGGCAATCTGCAACCTGCTGTCAGATGGAAGTGCTCTCTGCCCTCTCCTGCCCAGCTCTAGGTACTAGCGGGCACTTTCCAGCCTGGCCGAGGCAAACAACCTCCAGAGATCTCACAGAGCATAAGTGGAGCACAGATGCTCAAAAGCAGCAAAGCTGAAGAGCCTGGCTCAGCTTCACTAGTGTGCAATTGACTGACTGCGAAAAACAAAGCAGCAGAGCACCGGGCTTCTGGGCCCTGTGAAGGCAATTGCCAAAACCAGGCAGCTGCTCCTTCCCAAGCACAGGCAGCTGCCTATGTTCTTGCTTGTCGACAAACTCACCGCTGCCCTTCTTTTCAGCAGCTGCCACCGTCTTCTGTGCATCTCGGAGCCTCTGGCGACGAGCAAGACTTGCCAAGGTGGGAGGCATCAGGACCAAGTCAAAACCCAGGCAAGTTGTCCTGGAACGCTTTCCATTCGCTTGCCGAGAATGAATTCAACAGGCAGGAGAGCGGCAGCCACCGTCCTCCAGCAGTCTGAAGGCTTGGCACACAAGCCCGCTTCTTTGCGGCTTCGTTCTTCGCCTCTTCCAAGCAACCGCGATCTCTGCTTCTCGGAGGCGAAGAAGCGGCTAATTCGCGCACAGCTCAGTAGAGCGGCAGCGGAGCGCTCCGGAGCGCCGCTTCAAGCCGAAAGACGCCGGGAAGCGGCACTTTCCTCCGGATAGCTCCGGAGCCGCGCTTCTGCTTCTCTAGTCATCTCTAGCTTAGCGAAAAGCTTTCCCACTCCAGTTGGCAAGGGGAGAGCGTACCTGCACTGCACACTAACCGCAGTTTGCAAAGAAAGAGGATTTGCTGCACATTCCAAGGACACGGCTCTTTCCGAGGCAATCTGCAACCTGCTGTCAGATGGAAGTGCTCTCTGCCCTCTCCTGCCCAGCTCTAGGTACTAGCGGGCCACTTTCCAGCCTGGGCGAGGCAAACAACCTCCAGAGATGTCACAGAGCATAAGTGGAGCACAGATGCTCAAAAGCAGCAAAGCTGAAGAGCCTGGCTCAGCTTCACTAGTGTGCAATTGACTGACTGCGAAAAACAAAGCAGCAGAGCACCGGGCTTCTGGGCGCTGTGAAGGCAATTGCCAAAACCAGGCAGCTGCTCCTTCCCAAGCACAGGCAGCTGCCTATGTTCTTGCTTGTCGACAAACTCACCGCTGCCCTTCTTTTCAGCAGCTGCCACCGTCTTCTGTGCATCTCGGAGCCTCTGGCGACGAGCAAGACTTGCCAAGGTGGGACGCATCAGGACCAAGTCAAAACCCAGGCAAGTTGTCCTGGAACGCTTTCCATTCGCTTGCCGAGAGTGAATTCAACAGGCAGGAGAGCGGCAGCCACCGTCCTCCAGCAGTCGGAAGGCTTGGCACACAAGCCCGCTTCTTTGCGGCTTCGTTCTTCGCCTCTTCCAAGCAACCGCGATCTCTGCTTCTCGGAGGCGAAGAAGCGGCTAATTCGCGCACAGCTCAGTAGAGCGCCAGCGCAGCGCTCCGGAGCGCCGCTTCAAGCCGAAAGACGCCGGGAAGCGGCACTTTCCTCCGGATAGCTCCGGAGCCGCGCTTCTGCTTCTCTAGTCATCTCTAGCTTAGCGAAAAGCTTTCCCACTCCAGTTGGCAAGGGGAGAGCGTACCTGCACTGCACACTAACCGCGGTTTGCAAAGAAAGAGGATTTGCTGCACATTCCAAGGACACGGCTCTTTCCGAGGCAATCTGCAACCTGCTGTCAGATGGAAGTGCTCTCTGCCCTCTCCTGCCCAGCTCTAGGTATCAGCGGGCACTTTCCAGCCTGGCCGAGGCAAACAACCTCCAGAGATGTCACAGAGCATAAGTGGAGCACAGATGCTCAAAAGCAGCAAAGCTGAAGAGCCTGGCTCAGCTTCACTAGTGTGCAATTGACTGACTGCGAAAAACAAAGCAGCAGAGCACCGGGCTTCTGGGCGCTGTGAAGGCAATTGCCAAAACCAGGCAGCTGCTCCTTCCCAAGCACAGGCAGCTGCCTATGTTCTTGCTTGTCGACAAACTCACCGCTGCCCTTCTTTTCAGCAGCTGCCACCGTCTTCTGTGCATCTCGGAGCCTCTGGCGACGAGCAAGACTTGCCAAGGTGGGACGCATCAGGACCAAGTCAAAACCCAGGCAAGTTGTCCTGGAACGCTTTCCATTCGCTTGCCGAGAGTGAATTCAAGAGGCAGGAGAGCGGCAGCCACCGTCCTCCAGCAGTCGGAAGGCTTGGCACACAAGCCCGCTTCTTTGCGGCTTCGTTCTTCGCCTCTTCCAAGCAACCGCGATCTCTGCTTCTCGGAGGCGAAGAAGCGGCTAATTCGCGCACAGCTCAGTAGAGCGCCAGCGGAGCGCTCCGGAGCGCCGCTTCAAGCCGAAAGACGCCGGGAAGCGGCACTTTCCTCCGGATAGCTCCGGAGCCGCGCTTCTGCTTCTCTAGTCATCTCTAGCTTAGCGAAAAGCTTTCCCACTCCAGTTGGCAAGGGGAGAGCGTACCTGCACTGCACACTAACCGCGGTTTGCAAAGAAAGAGGATTTGCTGCACATTCCAAGGACACGGCTCTTTCCGAGGCAATCTGCAACCTGCTGTCAGATGGAAGTGCTCTCTGCCCTCTCCTGCCCAGCTCTAGGTACTAGCGGGCACTTGCCAGCCTGGGCGAGGCAAACAACCTCCAGAGATGTCACAGAGCATAAGTGGAGCACAGATGCTCAAAAGCAGCAAAGCTGAAGAGCCTGGCTCAGCTTCACTAGTGTGCAATTGACTGACTGCGAAAAACAAAGCAGCAGAGCACCGGGCTTCTGGGCGCTGTGAAGGCAATTGCCAAAACCAGGCAGCTGCTCCTTCCCAAGCACAGGCAGCTGCCTATGTTCTTGCTTGTCGACAAACTCACCGCTGCCCTTCTTTTCAGCAGCTGCCACCGTCTTCTGTGCATCTCGGAGCCTCTGGCGACGAGCAAGACTTGCCAAGGTGGGACGCATCAGGACCAAGTCAAAACCCAGGCAAGTTGTCCTGGAACGCTTTCCATTCGCTTGCCGAGAGTGAATTCAAGAGGCAGGAGAGCGGCAGCCACCGTCCTCCAGCAGTCGGAAGGCTTGGCACACAAGCCCGCTTCTTTGCGGCTTCGTTCTTCGCCTCTTCCAAGCAACCGCGATCTCTGCTTCTCGGAGGCGAAGAAGCGGCTAATTCGCGCACAGCTCAGTAGAGCGGCAGCGCAGCGCTCCGGAGCGCCGCTTCAAGCCGAAAGACGCCGGGAAGCGGCACTTTCCTCCGGATAGCTCCGGAGCCGCGCTTCTGCTTCTCTAGTCATCTCTAGCTTAGCGAAAAGCTTTCCCACTCCAGTTGGCAAGGGGAGAGCGTACCTGCACTGCACACTAACCGCGGTTTGCAAAGAAAGAGGATTTGCTGCACATTCCAAGGACACGGCTCTTTCCGAGGCAATCTGCAACCTGCTGTCAGATGGAAGTGCTCTCTGCCCTCTCCTGCCCAGCTCTAGGTACTAGCGGGCACTTTCCAGCCTGGCAGAGGCAAACAACCTCCAGAGATGTCACAGAGCATAAGTGGAGCACAGATGCTCAAAAGCAGCAAAGCTGAAGAGCCTGGCTCAGCTTCACTAGTGTGCAATTGACTGACTGCGAAAAACAAAGCAGCAGAGCACCGGGCTTCTGGGCGCTGTGAAGGCAATTGCCAAAACCAGGCAGCTGCTCCTTCCCAAGCACAGGCAGCTGCCTATGTTCTTGCTTGTCGACAAACTCACCGCTGCCCTTCTTTTCAGCAGCTGCCACCGTCTTCTGTGCATCTCGGAGCCTCTGGCGACGAGCAAGACTTGCCAAGGTGGGACGCATCAGGACCAAGTCAAAACCCAGGCAAGTTGTCCTGGAACGCTTTCCATTCGCTTGCCGAGAGTGAATTCAACAGGCAGGAGAGCGGCAGCCACCGTCCTCCAGCAGTCGGAAGGCTTGGCACACAAGCCCGCTTCTTTGCGGCTTCGTTCTTCGCCTCTTCCAAGCAACCGCGATCTCTGCTTCTCGGAGGCGAAGAAGCGGCTAATTCGCGCACAGCTCAGTAGAGCGCCAGCGCAGCGCTCCGGAGCGCCGCTTCAAGCCGAAAGACGCCGGGAAGCGGCACTTTCCTCCGGATAGCTCCGGAGCCGCGCTTCTGCTTCTCTAGTCATCTCTAGCTTAGCGAAAAGCTTTCCCACTCCAGTTGGCAAGGGGAGAGCGTACCTGCACTGCACACTAACCGCGGTTTGCAAAGAAAGAGGATTTGCTGCACATTCCAAGGACACGGCTCTTTCCGAGGCAATCTGCAACCTGCTGTCAGATGGAAGTGCTCTCTGCCCTCTCCTGCCCAGCTCTAGGTACTAGCGGGCACTTTCCAGCCTGGCCGAGGCAAACAACCTCCAGAGATGTCACAGAGCATAAGTGGAGCACAGATGCTCAAAAGCAGCAAAGCTGAAGAGCCTGGCTCAGCTTCACTAGTGTGCAATTGACTGACTGCGAAAAACAAAGCAGCAGAGCACCGGGCTTCTGGGCGCTGTGAAGGCAATTGCCAAAACCAGGCAGCTGCTCCTTCCCAAGCACAGGCAGCTGCCTATGTTCTTGCTTGTTGACAAACTCACCGCTGCCCTTCTTTTCAGCAGCTGCCACTGTCTTCTGTGCATCTCGGAGCCTCTGGCGACGAGCAAGACTTGCCAAGGTGGGAGGCATCAGGACCAAGTCAAAACCCAGGCAAGTTGTCCTGGAACGCTTTCCATTCGCTTGCCGAGAGTGAATTCAAGAGGCAGGAGAGCGGCAGCCACCGTCCTCCAGCAGTCGGAAGGCTTGGCACACAAGCCCGCTTCTTTGCGGCTTCGTTCTTCGCCTCTTCCAAGCAACCGCGATCTCTGCTTCTCGGAGGCGAAGAAGCGGCTAATTCGCGCACAGCTCAGTAGAGCGCCAGCGGAGCGCTCCGGAGCGCCGCTTCAAGCCGAAAGACGCCGGGAAGCGGCACTTTCCTCCGGATAGCTCCGGAGCCGCGCTTCTGCTTCTCTAGTCATCTCTAGCTTAGCGAAAAGCTTTCCCACTCCAGTTGGCAAGGGGAGAGCGTACCTGCACTGCACACTAACCGCGGTTTGCAAAGAAAGAGGATTTGCTGCACATTCCAAGGACACGGCTCTTTCCGAGGCAATCTGCAACCTGCTGTCAGATGGAAGTGCTCTCTGCCCTCTCCTGCCCAGCTCTAGGTACTAGCGGGCACTTGCCAGCCTGGGCGAGGCAAACAACCTCCAGAGATGTCACAGAGCATAAGTGGAGCACAGATGCTCAAAAGCAGCAAAGCTGAAGAGCCTGGCTCAGCTTCACTAGTGTGCAATTGACTGACTGCGAAAAACAAAGCAGCAGAGCACCGGGCTTCTGGGCGCTGTGAAGGCAATTGCCAAAACCAGGCAGCTGCTCCTTCCCAAGCACAGGCAGCTGCCTATGTTCTTGCTTGTCGACAAACTCACCGCTGCCCTTCTTTTCAGCAGCTGCCACCGTCTTCTGTGCATCTCGGAGCCTCTGGCGACGAGCAAGACTTGCCAAGGTGGGAGGCATCAGGACCAAGTCAAAACCCAGGCAAGTTGTCCTGGAACGCTTTCCATTCGCTTGCCGAGAGTGAATTCAAGAGGCAGGAGAGCGGCAGCCACCGTCCTCCAGAAGTCTGAAGGCTTCGCACACAAGCCCGCTTCTTTGCGGCTTCGTTCTTCGCCTCTTCCAAGCAACCGCGATCTCTGCTTCTCGGAGGCGAAGAAGCGGCTAATTCGCGCACAGCTCAGTAGAGCGGCAGCGGAGCGCTCCGGAGCGCCGCTTCAAGCCGAAAGACGCCGGGAAGCGGCACTTTCCTCCGGATAGCTCCGGAGCCGCGCTTCTGCTTCTCTAGTCATCTCTAGCTTAGCGAAAAGCTTTCCCACTCCAGTTGGCAAGGGGAGAGCGTACCTGCACTGCACACTAACCGCGGTTTGCAAAGAAAGAGGATTTGCTGCACATTCCAAGGACACGGCTCTTTCCGAGGCAATCTGCAACCTGCTGTCAGATGGAAGTGCTCTCTGCCCTCTCCTCCCAGCTCTAGGTACTAGCGGGCACTTTCCAGCCTGGGCGAGGCAAACAACCTCCAGAGATGTCACAGAGCCTAAGTGGAGCACAGATGCTCAAAAGCAGCAAAGCTGAAGAGCCTGGCTCAGCTTCACTAGTGTGCAATTGACTGACTGCGAAAAACAAAGCAGCAGAGCACCGGGCTTCTGGGCGCTGTGAAGGCAATTGCCAAAACCAGGCAGCTGCTCCTTCCCAAGCACAGGCAGCTGCCTATGTTCTTGCTTGTCGACAAACTCACCGCTGCCCTTCTTTTCAGCAGCTGCCACCGTCTTCTGTGCATCTCGGAGCCTCTGGCGACGAGCAAGACTTGCCAAGGTGGGAGGCATCAGGACCAAGTCAAAACCCAGGCAAGTTGTCCTGGAACGCTTTCCATTCGCTTGCCGAGAGTGAATTCAAGAGGCAGGAGAGCGGCAGCCACCGTCCTCCAGCAGTCGGAAGGCTTCGCACACAAGCCCGCTTCTTTGCGGCTTCGTTCTTCGCCTCTTCCAAGCAACCGCGATATCTGCTTCTCGGAGGCGAAGAAGCGGCTAATTCGCGCACAGCTCAGTAGAGCGGCAGCGGAGCGCTCCGGAGCGCCGCTTCAAGCCGAAAGACGCCGGGAAGCGGCACTTTCCTCCGGATAGCTCCGGAGCCGCGCTTCTGCTTCTCTAGTCATCTCTAGCTTAGCGAAAAGCTTTCCCACTCCAGTTGGCAAGGGGAGAGCGTACCTGCACTGCACACTAACCGCAGTTTGCAAAGAAAGAGGATTTGCTGCACATTCCAAGGACACGGCTCTTTCCGAGGCAATCTGCAACCTGCTGTCAGATGGAAGTGCTCTCTGCCCTCTCCTGCCCAGCTCTAGGTACTAGCGGGCACTTTCCAGCCTGGCCGAGGCAAACAACCTCCAGAGATGTCACAGAGCATAAGTGGAGCACAGATGCTCAAAAGCAGCAAAGCTGAAGAGCCTGGCTCAGCTTCACTAGTGTGCAATTGACTGACTGCGAAAAACAAAGCAGCAGAGCACCGGGCTTCTGGGCGCTGTGAAGGCAATTGCCAAAACCAGGCAGCTGCTCCTTCCCAAGCACAGGCAGCTGCCTATGTTCTTGCTTGTCGACAAACTCACCGCTGCCCTTCTTTTCAGCAGCTGCCACCGTCTTCTGTGCATCTCGGAGCCTCTGGCGACGAGCAAGACTTGCCAAGGTGGGACGCATCAGGACCAAGTCAAAACCCAGGCAAGTTGTCCTGGAACGCTTTCCATTCGCTTGCCGAGAGTGAATTCAACAGGCAGGAGAGCGGCAGCCACCGTCCTCCAGCAGTCGGAAGGCTTGGCACACAAGCCCGCTTCTTTGCGGCTTCGTTCTTCGCCTCTTCCAAGCAACCGCGATCTCTGCTTCTCGGAGGCGAAGAAGCGGCTAATTCGCGCACAGCTCAGTAGAGCGCCAGCGCAGCGCTCCGGAGCGCCGCTTCAAGCCGAAAGACGCCGGGAAGCGGCACTTTCCTCCGGATAGCTCCGGAGCCGCGCTTCTGCTTCTCTAGTCATCTCTAGCTTAGCGAAAAGCTTTCCCACTCCAGTTGGCAAGGGGAGAGCGTACCTGCACTGCACACTAACCGCGGTTTGCAAAGAAAGAGGATTTGCTGCACATTCCAAGGACACGGCTCTTTCCGAGGCAATCTGCAACCTGCTGTCAGATGGAAGTGCTCTCTGCCCTCTCCTGCCCAGCTCTAGGTATCAGCGGGCACTTTCCAGCCTGGGCGAGGCAAACAACCTCCAGAGATGTCACAGAGCATAAGTGGAGCACAGATGCTCAAAAGCAGCAAAGCTGAAGAGCCTGGCTCAGCTTCACTAGTGTGCAATTGACTGACTGCGAAAAACAAAGCAGCAGAGCACCGGGCTTCTGGGCGCTGTGAAGGCAATTGCCAAAACCAGGCAGCTGCTCCTTCCCAAGCACAGGCAGCTGCCTATGTTCTTGCTTGTCGACAAACTCACCGCTGCCCTTCTTTTCAGCAGCTGCCACCGTCTTCGGTGCATCTCGGAGCCTCTGGCGACGAGCAAGACTTGCCAAGGTGGGAGGCATCAGGACCAAGTCAAAACCCAGGCAAGTTGTCCTGGAACGCTTTCCATTCGCTTGCCGAGAGTGAATTCAACAGGCAGGAGAGCGGCAGCCACCGTCCTCCAGCAGTCGGAAGGCTTGGCACACAAGCCCGCTTCTTTGCGGCTTCGTTCTTCGCCTCTTCCAAGCAACCGCGATCTCTGCTTCTCGGAGGCGAAGAAGCGGCTAATTCGCGCACAGCTCAGTAGAGCGCCAGCGGAGCGCTCCGGAGCGCCGCTTCAAGCCGAAAGACGCCGGGAAGCGGCACTTTCCTCCGGATAGCTCCGGAGCCGCGCTTCTGCTTCTCTAGTCATCTCTAGCTTAGCGAAAAGCTTTCCCACTCCAGTTGGCAAGGGGAGAGCGTACCTGCACTGCACACTAACCGCGGTTTGCAAAGAAAGAGGATTTGCTGCACATTCCAAGGACACGGCTCTTTCCGAGGCAATCTGCAACCTGCTGTCAGATGGAAGTGCTCTCTGCCCTCTCCTGCCCAGCTCTAGGTACTAGCGGGCACTTGCCAGCCTGGGCGAGGCAAACAACCTCCAGAGATGTCACAGAGCATAAGTGGAGCACAGATGCTCAAAAGCAGCAAAGCTGAAGAGCCTGGCTCAGCTTCACTAGTGTGCAATTGACTGACTGCGAAAAACAAAGCAGCAGAGCACCGGGCTTCTGGGCGCTGTGAAGGCAATTGCCAAAACCAGGCAGCTGCTCCTTCCCAAGCACAGGCAGCTGCCTATGTTCTTGCTTGTCGACAAACTCACCGCTGCCCTTCTTTTCAGCAGCTGCCACCGTCTTCTGTGCATCTCGGAGCCTCTGGCGACGAGCAAGACTTGCCAAGGTGGGACGCATCAGGACCAAGTCAAAACCCAGGCAAGTTGTCCTGGAACGCTTTCCATTCGCTTGCCGAGAGTGAATTCAACAGGCAGGAGAGCGGCAGCCACCGTCCTCCAGCAGTCGGAAGGCTTCGCACACAAGCCCGCTTCTTTGCGGCTTCGTTCTTCGCCTCTTCCAAGCAACCGCGATCTCTGCTTCTCGGAGGCGAAGAAGCGGCTAATTCGCGCACAGCTCAGTAGAGCGCCAGCGCAGCGCTCCGGAGCGCCGCTTCAAGCCGAAAGACGCCGGGAAGCGGCACTTTCCTCCGGATAGCTCCGGAGCCGCGCTTCTGCTTCTCTAGTCATCTCTAGCTTAGCGAAAAGCTTTCCCACTCCAGTTGGCAAGGGGAGAGCGTACCTGCACTGCACACTAACCGCGGTTTGCAAAGAAAGAGGATTTGCTGCACATTCCAAGGACACGGCTCTTTCCGAGGCAATCTGCAACCTGCTGTCAGATGGAAGTGCTCTCTGCCCTCTCCTGCCCAGCTCTAGGTACTAGCGGGCACTTTCCAGCCTGGGCGAGGCAAACAACCTCCAGAGATGTCACAGAGCATAAGTGGAGCACAGATGCTCAAAAGCAGCAAAGCTGAAGAGCCTGGCTCAGCTTCACTAGTGTGCAATTGACTGACTGCGAAAAACAAAGCAGCAGAGCACCGGGCTTCTGGGCGCTGTGAAGGCAATTGCCAAAACCAGGCAGCTGCTCCTTCCCAAGCACAGGCAGCTGCCTATGTTCTTGCTTGTCGACAAACTCACCGCTGCCCTTCTTTTCAGCAGCTGCCACCGTCTTCGGTGCATCTCGGAGCCTCTGGCGACGAGCAAGACTTGCCAAGGTGGGACGCATCAGGACCAAGTCAAAACCCAGGCAAGTTGTCCTGGAACGCTTTCCATTCGCTTGCCGAGAGTGAATTCAACAGGCAGGAGAGCGGCAGCCACCGTCCTCCAGCAGTCGGAAGGCTTGGCACACAAGCCCGCTTCTTTGCGGCTTCGTTCTTCGCCTCTTCCAAGCAACCGCGATCTCTGCTTCTCGGAGGCGAAGAAGCGGCTAATTCGCGCACAGCTCAGTAGAGCGCCAGCGCAGCGCTCCGGAGCGCCGCTTCAAGCCGAAAGACGCCGGGAAGCGGCACTTTCCTCCGGATAGCTCCGGAGCCGCGCTTCTGCTTCTCTAGTCATCTCTAGCTTAGCGAAAAGCTTTCCCACTCCAGTTGGCAAGGGGAGAGCGTACCTGCACTGCACACTAACCGCGGTTTGCAAAGAAAGAGGATTTGCTGCACATTCCAAGGACACGGCTCTTTCCGAGGCAATCTGCAACCTGCTGTCAGATGGAAGTGCTCTCTGCCCTCTCCTGCCCAGCTCTAGGTACTAGCGGGCACTTTCCAGCCTGGGCGAGGCAAACAACCTCCAGAGATGTCACAGAGCATAAGTGGAGCACAGATGCTCAAAAGCAGCAAAGCTGAAGAGCCTGGCTCAGCTTCACTAGTGTGCAATTGACTGACTGCGAAAAACAAAGCAGCAGAGCACCGGGCTTCTGGGCGCTGTGAAGGCAATTGCCAAAACCAGGCAGCTGCTCCTTCCCAAGCACAGGCAGCTGCCTATGTTCTTGCTTGTCGACAAACTCACCGCTGCCCTTCTTTTCAGCAGCTGCCACTGTCTTCTGTGCATCTCGGAGCCTCTGGCGACGAGCAAGACTTGCCAAGGTGGGAGGCATCAGGACCAAGTCAAAACCCAGGCAAGTTGTCCTGGAACGCTTTCCATTCGCTTGCCGAGAGTGAATTCAAGAGGCAGGAGAGCGGCAGCCACCGTCCTCCAGCAGTCGGAAGGCTTGGCACACAAGCCCGCTTCTTTGCGGCTTCGTTCTTCGCCTCTTCCAAGCAACCGCGATCTCTGCTTCTCGGAGGCGAAGAAGCGGCTAATTCGCGCACAGCTCAGTAGAGCGCCAGCGCAGCGCTCCGGAGCGCCGCTTCAAGCCGAAAGACGCCGGGAAGCGGCACTTTCCTCCGGATAGCTCCGCAGCCGCGCTTCTGCTTCTCTAGTCATCTCTAGCTTAGCGAAAAGCTTTCCCACTCCAGTTGGCAAGGGGAGAGCGTACCTGCACTGCACACTAACCGCGGTTTGCAAAGAAAGAGGATTTGCTGCACATTCCAAGGACACAGCTCTTTCCGAGGCAATCTGCAACCTGCTGTCAGATGGAAGTGCTCTCTGCCCTCTCCTGCCCAGCTCTAGGTACTAGCAGGCACTTGCCAGCCTGGCCGAGGCAAACAACCTCCAGAGATGTCACAGAGCCTAAGTGGAGCACAGATGCTCAAAAGCAGCAAAGCTGAAGAGCCTGGCTCAGCTTCACTAGTGTGCAATTGACTGACTGCGAAAAACAAAGCAGCAGAGCACCGGGCTTCTGGGCGCTGTGAAGGCAATTGCCAAAACCAGGCAGCTGCTCCTTCCCAAGCACAGGCAGCTGCCTATGTTCTTGCTTGTCGACAAACTCACCGCTGCCCTTCTTTTCAGCAGCTGCCACCGTCTTCTGTGCATCTCGGAGCCTCTGGCGACGAGCAAGACTTGCCAAGGTGGGAGGCATCAGGACCAAGTCAAAACCCAGGCAAGTTGTCCTGGAACGCTTTCCATTCGCTTGCCGAGAGTGAATTCAAGAGGCAGGAGAGCGGCAGCCACCGTCCTCCAGAAGTCTGAAGGCTTCGCACACAAGCCCGCTTCTTTGCGGCTTCGTTCTTCGCCTCTTCCAAGCAACCGCGATCTCTGCTTCTCGGAGGCGAAGAAGCGGCTAATTCGCGCACAGCTCAGTAGAGCGGCAGCGGAGCGCTCCGGAGCGCCGCTTCAAGCCGAAAGACGCCGGGAAGCGGCACTTTCCTCCGGATAGCTCCGCAGCCGCGCTTCTGCTTCTCTAGTCATCTCTAGCTTAGCGAAAAGCTTTCCCACTCCAGTTGGCAAGGGGAGAGCGTACCTGCACTGCACACTAACCGCGGTTTGCAAAGAAAGAGGATTTGCTGCACATTCCAAGGACACGGCTCTTTCCGAGGCAATCTGCAACCTGCTGTCAGATGGAAGTGCTCTCTGCCCTCTCCTGCCCAGCTCTAGGTACTAGCGGGCACTTTCCAGCCTGGGCGAGGCAAACAACCTCCAGAGATGTCACAGAGCATAAGTGGAGCACAGATGCTCAAAAGCAGCAAAGCTGAAGAGCCTGGCTCAGCTTCACTAGTGTGCAATTGACTGACTGCGAAAAACAAAGCAGCAGAGCACCGGGCTTCTGGGCGCTGTGAAGGCAATTGCCAAAACCAGGCAGCTGCTCCTTCCCAAGCACAGGCAGCTGCCTATGTTCTTGCTTGTCGACAAACTCACCGCTGCCCTTCTTTTCAGCAGCTGCCACCGTCTTCTGTGCATCTCGGAGCCTCTGGCGACGAGCAAGACTTGCCAAGGTGGGAGGCATCAGGACCAAGTCAAAACCCAGGCAAGTTGTCCTGGAACGCTTTCCATTCGCTTGCCGAGAGTGAATTCAAGAGGCAGGAGAGCGGCAGCCACCGTCCTCCAGCAGTCGGAAGGCTTGGCACACAAGCCCGCTTCTTTGCGGCTTCGTTCTTCGCCTCTTCCAAGCAACCGCGATATCTGCTTCTCGGAGGCGAAGAAGCGGCTAATTCGCGCACAGCTCAGTAGAGCGGCAGCGGAGCGCTCCGGAGCGCCGCTTCAAGCCGAAAGACGCCGGGAAGCGGCACTTTCCTCCGGATAGCTCCGGAGCCGCGCTTCTGCTTCTCTAGTCATCTCTAGCTTAGCGAAAAGCTTTCCCACTCCAGTTGGCAAGGGGAGAGCGTACCTGCACTGCACACTAACCGCGGTTTGCAAAGAAAGAGGATTTGCTGCACATTCCAAGGACACGGCTCTTTCCGAGGCAATCTGCAACCTGCTGTCAGATGGAAGTGCTCTCTGCCCTCTCCTGCCCAGCTCTAGGTACTAGCGGGCACTTGCCAGCCTGGGCGAGGCAAACAACCTCCAGAGATGTCACAGAGCATAAGTGGAGCACAGATGCTCAAAAGCAGCAAAGCTGAAGAGCCTGGCTCAGCTTCACTAGTGTGCAATTGACTGACTGCGAAAAACAAAGCAGCAGAGCACCGGGCTTCTGGGCGCTGTGAAGGCAATTGCCAAAACCAGGCAGCTGCTCCTTCCCAAGCACAGGCAGCTGCCTATGTTCTTGCTTGTCGACAAACTCACCGCTGCCCTTCTTTTCAGCAGCTGCCACCGTCTTCTGTGCATCTCGGAGCCTCTGGCGACGAGCAAGACTTGCCAAGGTGGGACGCATCAGGACCAAGTCAAAACCCAGGCAAGTTGTCCTGGAACGCTTTCCATTCGCTTGCCGAGAGTGAATTCAACAGGCAGGAGAGCGGCAGCCACCGTCCTCCAGCAGTCGGAAGGCTTCGCACACAAGCCCGCTTCTTTGCGGCTTCGTTCTTCGCCTCTTCCAAGCAACCGCGATCTCTGCTTCTCGGAGGCGAAGAAGCGGCTAATTCGCGCACAGCTCAGTAGAGCGGCAGCGCAGCGCTCCGGAGCGCCGCTTCAAGCCGAAAGACGCCGGGAAGCGGCACTTTCCTCCGGATAGCTCCGGAGCCGCGCTTCTGCTTCTCTAGTCATCTCTAGCTTAGCGAAAAGCTTTCCCACTCCAGTTGGCAAGGGGAGAGCGTACCTGCACTGCACACTAACCGCGGTTTGCAAAGAAAGAGGATTTGCTGCACATTCCAAGGACACGGCTCTTTCCGAGGCAATCTGCAACCTGCTGTCAGATGGAAGTGCTCTCTGCCCTCTCCTGCCCAGCTCTAGGTACTAGCGGGCACTTTCCAGCCTGGCAGAGGCAAACAACCTCCAGAGATGTCACAGAGCATAAGTGGAGCACAGATGCTCAAAAGCAGCAAAGCTGAAGAGCCTGGCTCAGCTTCACTAGTGTGCAATTGACTGACTGCGAAAAACAAAGCAGCAGAGCACCGGGCTTCTGGGCGCTGTGAAGGCAATTGCCAAAACCAGGCAGCTGCTCCTTCCCAAGCACAGGCAGCTGCCTATGTTCTTGCTTGTCGACAAACTCACCGCTGCCCTTCTTTTCAGCAGCTGCCACCGTCTTCGGTGCATCTCGGAGCCTCTGGCGACGAGCAAGACTTGCCAAGGTGGGACGCATCAGGACCAAGTCAAAACCCAGGCAAGTTGTCCTGGAACGCTTTCCATTCGCTTGCCGAGAGTGAATTCAACAGGCAGGAGAGCGGCAGCCACCGTCCTCCAGCAGTCGGAAGGCTTGGCACACAAGCCCGCTTCTTTGCGGCTTCGTTCTTCGCCTCTTCCAAGCAACCGCGATCTCTGCTTCTCGGAGGCGAAGAAGCGGCTAATTCGCGCACAGCTCAGTAGAGCGCCAGCGCAGCGCTCCGGAGCGCCGCTTCAAGCCGAAAGACGCCGGGAAGCGGCACTTTCCTCCGGATAGCTCCGGAGCCGCGCTTCTGCTTCTCTAGTCATCTCTAGCTTAGCGAAAAGCTTTCCCACTCCAGTTGGCAAGGGGAGAGCGTACCTGCACTGCACACTAACCGCGGTTTGCAAAGAAAGAGGATTTGCTGCACATTCCAAGGACACGGCTCTTTCCGAGGCAATCTGCAACCTGCTGTCAGATGGAAGTGCTCTCTGCCCTCTCCTGCCCAGCTCTAGGTACTAGCGGGCACTTTCCAGCCTGGGCGAGGCAAACAACCTCCAGAGATGTCACAGAGCATAAGTGGAGCACAGATGCTCAAAAGCAGCAAAGCTGAAGAGCCTGGCTCAGCTTCACTAGTGTGCAATTGACTGACTGCGAAAAACAAAGCAGCAGAGCACCGGGCTTCTGGGCGCTATGAAGGCAATTGCCAAAACCAGGCAGCTGCTCCTTCCCAAGCACAGGCAGCTGCCTATGTTCTTGCTTGTCGACAAACTCACCGCTGCCCTTCTTTTCAGCAGCTGCCACTGTCTTCTGTGCATCTCGGAGCCTCTGGCGACGAGCAAGACTTGCCAAGGTGGGAGGCATCAGGACCAAGTCAAAACCCAGGCAAGTTGTCCTGGAACGCTTTCCATTCGCTTGCCGAGAGTGAATTCAAGAGGCAGGAGAGCGGCAGCCACCGTCCTCCAGCAGTCGGAAGGCTTGGCACACAAGCCCGCTTCTTTGCGGCTTCGTTCTTCGCCTCTTCCAAGCAACCGCGATCTCTGCTTCTCGGAGGCGAAGAAGCGGCTAATTCGCGCACAGCTCAGTAGAGCGCCAGCGCAGCGCTCCGGAGCGCCGCTTCAAGCCGAAAGACGCCGGGAAGCGGCACTTTCCTCCGGATAGCTCCGCAGCCGCGCTTCTGCTTCTCTAGTCATCTCTAGCTTAGCGAAAAGCTTTCCCACTCCAGTTGGCAAGGGGAGAGCGTACCTGCACTGCACACTAACCGCGGTTTGCAAAGAAAGAGGATTTGCTGCACATTCCAAGGACACGGCTCTTTCCGAGGCAATCTGCAACCTGCTGTCAGATGGAAGTGCTCTCTGCCCTCTCCTGCCCAGCTCTAGGTACTAGCGGGCACTTGCCAGCCTGGGCGAGGCAAACAACCTCCAGAGATGTCACAGAGCATAAGTGGAGCACAGATGCTCAAAAGCAGCAAAGCTGAAGAGCCTGGCTCAGCTTCACTAGTGTGCAATTGACTGACTGCGAAAAACAAAGCAGCAGAGCACCGGGCTTCTGGGCGCTGTGAAGGCAATTGCCAAAACCAGGCAGCTGCTCCTTCCCAAGCACAGGCAGCTGCCTATGTTCTTGCTTGTCGACAAACTCACCGCTGCCCTTCTTTTCAGCAGCTGCCACCGTCTTCTGTGCATCTCGGAGCCTCTGGCGACGAGCAAGACTTGCCAAGGTGGGACGCATCCGGACCAAGTCAAAACCCAGGCAAGTTGTCCTGGAACGCTTTCCATTCGCTTGCCGAGAGTGAATTCAAGAGGCAGGAGAGCGGCAGCCACCGTCCTCCAGCAGTCGGAAGGCTTCGCACACAAGCCCGCTTCTTTGCGGCTTCGTTCTTCGCCTCTTCCAAGCAACCGCGATCTCTGCTTCTCGGAGGCGAAGAAGCGGCTAATTCGCGCACAGCTCAGTAGAGCAGCAGCGCAGCGCTCCGGAGCGCCGCTTCAAGCCGAAAGACGCCGGGAAGCGGCACTTTCCTCCGGATAGCTCCGCAGCCGCGCTTCTGCTTCTCTAGTCATCTCTAGCTTAGCGAAAAGCTTTCCCACTCCAGTTGGCAAGGGGAGAGCGTACCTGCACTGCACACTAACTACGGTTTGCCAAGAATTTTGATTTGCTGCACATTCCAAGGACACGGCTCTTTCCGAGGCAATCTGCAACCTGCTGTCAGATGGAAGTGCTCTCTGCCCTCTCCTCCCAGCTCTAGCTACTAGCGGGCACTTTCCAGCCTGGCCGAGGCAAACAACCTCCAGAGATGTCACAGAGCATAAGTGGAGCACAGATGCTCAAAAGCAGCAAAGCTGAAGAGCCTGGCTCAGCTTCACTAGTGTGCAATTGACTGACTGCGAAAAACAAAGCAGCAGAGCACCGGGCTTCTGGGCGCTGTGAAGGCAATTGCCAAAACCAGGCAGCTGCTCCTTCCCAAGCACAGGCAGCTGCCTATGTTCTTGCTTGTCGACAAACTCACCGCTGCCCTTCTTTTCAGCAGCTGCCACCGTCTTCTGTGCATCTCGGAGCCTCTGGCGACGAGCAAGACTTGCCAAGGTGGGACGCATCAGGACCAAGTCAAAACCCAGGCAAGTTGTCCTGGAACGCTTTCCATTTGCTTGCCGAGAGTGAATTCAAGAGGCAGGAGAGCGGCAGCCACCGTCCTCCAGCAGTCGGAAGGCTTCGCACACAAGCCCGCTTCTTTGCGGCTTCGTTCTTCGCCTCTTCCAAGCAACCGCGATCTCTGCTTCTCGGAGGCGAAGAAGCAGCTAATTCGCGCACAGCTCAGTAGAGCGCCAGCGCAGCGCTCCGGAGCGCCGCTTCAAGCCGAAAGACGCCGGGAAGCGGCACTTTCCTCCGGATAGCTCCGGAGCCGCGCTTCTGCTTCTCTAGTCATCTCTAGCTTAGCGAAAAGCTTTCCCACTCCAGTTGGCAAGGGGAGAGCGTACCTGCACTGCACACTAACCGCGGTTTGCAAAGAAAGAGGATTTGCTGCACATTCCAAGGACACGGCTCTTTCCGAGGCAATCTGGCAACCTGCTGTCAGATGGAAGTGCTCTCTGCCCTCTCCTGCCCAGCTCTAGGTACTAGCGGGCACTTGCCAGCCTGGGCGAGGCAAACAACCTCCAGAGATGTCACAGAGCATAAGTGGAGCACAGATGCTCAAAAGCAGCAAAGCTGAAGAGCCTGGCTCAGCTTCACTAGTGTGCAATTGACTGACTGCGAAAAACAAAGCAGCAGAGCACCGGGCTTCTGGGCGCTGTGAAGGCAATTGCCAAAACCAGGCAGCTGCTCCTTCCAAGCACAGGCAGCTGCCTATGTTCTTGCTTGTCGACAAACTCACCGCTGCCCTTCTTTTCAGCAGCTGCCACTGTCTTCTGTGCATCTCGGAGCCTCTGGCGACGAGCAAGACTTGCCAAGGTGGGAGGCATCAGGACCAAGTCAAAACCCAGGCAAGTTGTCCTGGAACGCTTTCCATTCGCTTGCCGAGAGTGAATTCAAGAGGCAGGAGAGCGGCAGCCACCGTCCTCCAGCAGTCGGAAGGCTTGGCACACAAGCCCGCTTCTTTGCGGCTTCGTTCTTCGCCTCTTCCAAGCAACCGCGATCTCTGCTTCTCGGAGGCGAAGAAGCGGCTAATTCGCGCACAGCTCAGTAGAGCGCCAGCGCAGCGCTCCGGAGCGCCGCTTCAAGCCGAAAGACGCCGGGAAGCGGCACTTTCCTCCGGATAGCTCCGGAGCCGCGCTTCTGCTTCTCTAGTCATCTCTAGCTTAGCGAAAAGCTTTCCCACTCCAGTTGGCAAGGGGAGAGCGTACCTGCACTGCACACTAACCGCGGTTTGCAAAGAAAGAGGATTTGCTGCACATTCCAAGGACACGGCTCTTTCCGAGGCAATCTGCAACCTGCTGTCAGATGGAAGTGCTCTCTGCCCTCTCCTGCCCAGCTCTAGGTACTAGCGGGCACTTTCCAGCCTGGGCGAGGCAAACAACCTCCAGAGATGTCACAGAGCATAAGTGGAGCACAGATGCTCAAAAGCAGCAAAGCTGAAGAGCCTGGCTCAGCTTCACTAGTGTGCAATTGACTGACTGCGAAAAACAAAGCAGCAGAGCACCGGGCTTCTGGGCGCTGTGAAGGCAATTGCCAAAACCAGGCAGCTGCTCCTTCCCAAGCACAGGCAGCTGCCTATGTTCTTGCTTGTCGACAAACTCACCGCTGCCCTTCTTTTCAGCAGCTGCCACCGTCTTCTGTGCATCTCGGAGCCTCTGGCGACGAGCAAGACTTGCCAAGGTGGGACGCATCCGGACCAAGTCAAAACCCAGGCAAGTTGTCCTGGAACGCTTTCCATTCGCTTGCCGAGAGTGAATTCAAGAGGCAGGAGAGCGGCAGCCACCGTCCTCCAGCAGTCGGAAGGCTTGGCACACAAGCCCGCTTCTTTGCGGCTTCGTTCTTCGCCTCTTCCAAGCAACCGCGATCTCTGCTTCTCGGAGGCGAAGAAGCGGCTAATTCGCGCACAGCTCAGTAGAGCAGCAGCGCAGCGCTCCGGAGCGCCGCTTCAAGCCGAAAGACGCCGGGAAGCGGCACTTTCCTCCGGATAGCTCCGGAGCCGCGCTTCTGCTTCTCTAGTCATCTCTAGCTTAGCGAAAAGCTTTCCCACTCCAGTTGGCAAGGGGAGAGCGTACCTGCACTGCACACTAACTACGGTTTGCCAAGAATTTTGATTTGCTGCACATTCCAAGGACACGGCTCTTTCCGAGGCAATCTGCAACCTGCTGTCAGATGGAAGTGCTCTCTGCCCTCTCCTCCCAGCTCTAGCTACTAGCGGGCCACTTTCCAGCCTGGCCGAGGCAAACAACCTCCAGAGATGTCACAGAGCATAAGTGGAGCACAGATGCTCAAAAGCAGCAAAGCTGAAGAGCCTGGCTCAGCTTCACTAGTGTGCAATTGACTGACTGCGAAAAACAAAGCAGCAGAGCACCGGGCTTCTGGGCGCTGTGAAGGCAATTGCCAAAACCAGGCAGCTGCTCCTTCCCAAGCACAGGCAGCTGCCTATGTTCTTGCTTGTCGACAAACTCACCGCTGCCCTTCTTTTCAGCAGCTGCCACCGTCTTCTGTGCATCTCGGAGCCTCTGGCGACGAGCAAGACTTGCCAAGGTGGGAGGCATCAGGACCAAGTCAAAACCCAGGCAAGTTGTCCTGGAACGCTTTCCATTCGCTTGCCGAGAGTGAATTCAAGAGGCAGGAGAGCGGCAGCCACCGTCCTCCAGCAGTCGGAAGGCTTCGCACACAAGCCCGCTTCTTTGCGGCTTCGTTCTTCGCCTCTTCCAAGCAACCGCGATCTCTGCTTCTCGGAGGCGAAGAAGCAGCTAATTCGCGCACAGCTCAGTAGAGCGCCAGCGCAGCGCTCCGGAGCGCCGCTTCAAGCCGAAAGACGCCGGGAAGCGGCACTTTCCTCCGGATAGCTCCGGAGCCGCGCTTCTGCTTCTCTAGTCATCTCTAGCTTAGCGAAAAGCTTTCCCACTCCAGTTGGCAAGGGGAGAGCGTACCTGCACTGCACACTAACCGCGGTTTGCAAAGAAAGAGGATTTGCTGCACATTCCAAGGACACGGCTCTTTCCGAGGCAATCTGCAACCTGCTGTCAGATGGAAGTGCTCTCTGCCCTCTCCTGCCCAGCTCTAGGTACTAGCGGGCACTTTCCAGCCTGGCCGAGGCAAACAACCTCCAGAGATGTCACAGAGCATAAGTGGAGCACAGATGCTCAAAAGCAGCAAAGCTGAAGAGCCTGGCTCAGCTTCACTAGTGTGCAATTGACTGACTGCGAAAAACAAAGCAGCAGAGCACCGGGCTTCTGGGCGCTGTGAAGGCAATTGCCAAAACCAGGCAGCTGCTCCTTCCCAAGCACAGGCAGCTGCCTATGTTCTTGCTTGTCGACAAACTCACCGCTGCCCTTCTTTTCAGCAGCTGCCACCGTCTTCTGTGCATCTCGGAGCCTCTGGCGACGAGCAAGACTTGCCAAGGTGGGACGCATCAGGACCAAGTAAAAACCCAGGCAAGTTGTCCTGGAACGCTTTCCATTCGCTTGCCGAGAGTGAATTCAACAGGCAGGAGAGCGGCAGCCACCGTCCTCCAGCAGTCGGAAGGCTTGGCACACAAGCCCGCTTCTTTGCGGCTTCGTTCTTCGCCTCTTCCAAGCAACCGCGATCTCTGCTTCTCGGAGGCGAAGAAGCGGCTAATTCGCGCACAGCTCAGTAGAGCGGCAGCGGAGCGCTCCGGAGCGCCGCTTCAAGCCGAAAGACGCCGGGAAGCGCCACTTTCCTCCGGATAGCTCCGGAGCCGCGCTTCTGCTTCTCTAGTCATCTCTAGCTTAGCGAAAAGCTTTCCCACTCCAGTTGGCAAGGGGAGAGCGTACCTGCACTGCACACTAACCGCGGTTTGCAAAGAAAGAGGATTTGCTGCACATTCCAAGGACACGGCTCTTTCCGAGGCAATCTGCAACCTGCTGTCAGATGGAAGTGCTCTCTGCCCTCTCCTGCCCAGCTCTAGGTACTAGCGGGCACTTTCCAGCCTGGCCGAGGCAAACAACCTCCAGAGATGTCACAGAGCATAAGTGGAGCACAGATGCTCAAAAGCAGCAAAGCTGAAGAGCCTGGCTCAGCTTCACTAGTGTGCAATTGACTGACTGCGAAAAACAAAGCAGCAGAGCACCGGGCTTCTGGGCGCTGTGAAGGCAATTGCCAAAACCAGGCAGCTGCTCCTTCCCAAGCACAGGCAGCTGCCTATGTTCTTGCTTGTCGACAAACTCACCGCTGCCCTTCTTTTCAGCAGCTGCCACCGTCTTCTGTGCATCTCGGAGCCTCTGGCGACGAGCAAGACTTGCCAAGGTGGGAGGCATCAGGACCAAGTCAAAACCCAGGCAAGTTGTCCTGGAACGCTTTCCATTCGCTTGCCGAGAGTGAATTCAAGAGGCAGGAGAGCGGCAGCCACCGTCCTCCAGCAGTCGGAAGGCTTGGCACACAAGCCCGCTTCTTTGCGGCTTCGTTCTTCGCCTCTTCCAAGCAACCGCGATCTCTGCTTCTCGGAGGCGAAGAAGCAGCTAATTCGCGCACAGCTCAGTAGAGCGCCAGCGCAGCGCTCCGGAGCGCCGCTTCAAGCCGAAAGACGCCGGGAAGCGGCACTTTCCTCCGGATAGCTCCGGAGCCGCGCTTCTTCTTCTCTAGTCATCTCTAGCTTAGCGAAAAGCTTTCCCACTCCAGTTGGCAAGGGGAGAGCGTACCTGCACTGCACACTAACCGCGGTTTGCAAAGAAAGAGGATTTGCTGCACATTCCAAGGACACGGCTCTTTCCGAGGCAATCTGCAACCTGCTGTCAGATGGAAGTGCTCTCTGCCCTCTCCTGCCCAGCTCTAGGTACTAGCGGGCACTTTCCAGCCTGGCCGAGGCAAACAACCTCCAGAGATCTCACAGAGCATAAGTGGAGCACAGATGCTCAAAAGCAGCAAAGCTGAAGAGCCTGGCTCAGCTTCACTAGTGTGCAATTGACTGACTGCGAAAAACAAAGCAGCAGAGCACCGGGCTTCTGGGCGCTGTGAAGGCAATTGCCAAAACCAGGCAGCTGCTCCTTCCCAAGCACAGGCAGCTGCCTATGTTCTTGCTTGTCGACAAACTCACCGCTGCCCTTCTTTTCAGCAGCTGCCACCGTCTTCTGTGCATCTCGGAGCCTCTGGCGACGAGCAAGACTTGCCAAGGTGGGACGCATCCGGACCAAGTCAAAACCCAGGCAAGTTGTCCTGGAACGCTTTCCATTCGCTTGCCGAGAGTGAATTCAAGAGGCAGGAGAGCGGCAGCCACCGTCCTCCAGCAGTCGGAAGGCTTCGCACACAAGCCCGCTTCTTTGCGGCTTCGTTCTTCGCCTCTTCCAAGCAACCGCGATCTCTGCTTCTCGGAGGCGAAGAAGCGGCTAATTCGCGCACAGCTCAGTAGAGCAGCAGCGCAGCGCTCCGGAGCGCCGCTTCAAGCCGAAAGACGCCGGGAAGCGGCACTTTCCTCCGGATAGCTCCGGAGCCGCGCTTCTGCTTCTCTAGTCATCTCTAGCTTAGCGAAAAGCTTTCCCACTCCAGTTGGCAAGGGGAGAGCGTACCTGCACTGCACACTAACCGCGGTTTGCAAAGAAAGAGGATTTGCTGCACATTCCAAGGACACGGCTCTTTCCGAGGCAATCTGCAACCTGCTGTCAGATGGAAGTGCTCTCTGCCCTCTCCTGCCCAGCTCTAGGTACTAGCGGGCACTTTCCAGCCTGGCCGAGGCAAACAACCTCCAGAGATGTCACAGAGCATAAGTGGAGCACAGATGCTCAAAAGCAGCAAAGCTGAAGAGCCTGGCTCAGCTTCACTAGTGTGCAATTGACTGACTGCGAAAAACAAAGCAGCAGAGCACCGGGCTTCTGGGCGCTGTGAAGGCAATTGCCAAAACCAGGCAGCTGCTCCTTCCCAAGCACAGGCAGCTGCCTATGTTCTTGCTTGTCGACAAACTCACCGCTGCCCTTCTTTTCAGCAGCTGCCACCGTCTTCTGTGCATCTCGGAGCCTCTGGCGACGAGCAAGACTTGCCAAGGTGGGAGGCATCAGGACCAAGTCAAAACCCAGGCAAGTTGTCCTGGAACGCTTTCCATTCGCTTGCCGAGAGTGAATTCAAGAGGCAGGAGAGCGGCAGCCACCGTCCTCCAGCAGTCGGAAGGCTTCGCACACAAGCCCGCTTCTTTGCGGCTTCGTTCTTCGCCTCTTCCAAGCAACCGCGATCTCTGCTTCTCGGAGGCGAAGAAGCAGCTAATTCGCGCACAGCTCAGTAGAGCGCCAGCGCAGCGCTCCGGAGCGCCGCTTCAAGCCGAAAGACGCCGGGAAGCGGCACTTTCCTCCGGATAGCTCCGGAGCCGCGCTTCTTCTTCTCTAGTCATCTCTAGCTTAGCGAAAAGCTTTCCCACTCCAGTTGGCAAGGGGAGAGCGTACCTGCACTGCACACTAACCGCGGTTTGCAAAGAAAGAGGATTTGCTGCACATTCCAAGGACACGGCTCTTTCCGAGGCAATCTGCAACCTGCTGTCAGATGGAAGTGCTCTCTGCCCTCTCCTGCCCAGCTCTAGGTACTAGCGGGCACTTTCCAGCCTGGCCGAGGCAAACAACCTCCAGAGATGTCACAGAGCATAAGTGGAGAACAGATGCTCAAAAGCAGCAAAGCTGAAGAGCCTGGCTCAGCTTCACTAGTGTGCAATTGACTGACTGCGAAAAACAAAGCAGCAGAGCACCGGGCTTCTGGGCGCTGTGAAGGCAATTGCCAAAACCAGGCAGCTGCTCCTTCCCAAGCACAGGCAGCTGCCTATGTTCTTGCTTGTCGACAAACTCACCGCTGCCCTTCTTTTCAGCAGCTGCCACCGTCTTCTGTGCATCTCGGAGCCTCTGGCGACGAGCAAGACTTGCCAAGGTGGGAGGCATCAGGACCAAGTCAAAACCCAGGCAAGTTGTCCTGGAACGCTTTCCATTCGCTTGCCGAGAGTGAATTCAAGAGGCAGGAGAGCGGCAGCCACCGTCCTCCAGCAGTCGGAAGGCTTCGCACACAAGCCCGCTTCTTTGCGGCTTCGTTCTTCGCCTCTTCCAAGCAACCGCGATCTCTGCTTCTCGGAGGCGAAGAAGCGGCTAATTCGCGCACAGCTCAGTAGAGCAGCAGCGCAGCGCTCCGGAGCGCCGCTTCAAGCCGAAAGACGCCGGGAAGCGGCACTTTCCTCCGGATAGCTCCGGAGCCGCGCTTCTGCTTCTCTAGTCATCTCTAGCTTAGCGAAAAGCTTTCCCACTCCAGTTGGCAAGGGGAGAGCGTACCTGCACTGCACACTAACCGCGGTTTGCAAAGAAAGAGGATTTGCTGCACATTCCAAGGACACGGCTCTTTCCGAGGCAATCTGCAACCTGCTGTCAGATGGAAGTGCTCTCTGCCCTCTCCTGCCCAGCTCTAGGTACTAGCGGGCACTTTCCAGCCTGGCCGAGGCAAACAACCTCCAGAGATGTCACAGAGCATAAGTGGAGCACAGATGCTCAAAAGCAGCAAAGCTGAAGAGCCTGGCTCAGCTTCACTAGTGTGCAATTGACTGACTGCGAAAAACAAAGCAGCAGAGCACCGGGCTTCTGGGCGCTGTGAAGGCAATTGCCAAAACCAGGCAGCTGCTCCTTCCCAAGCACAGGCAGCTGCCTATGTTCTTGCTTGTCGACAAACTCACCGCTGCCCTTCTTTTCAGCAGCTGCCACCGTCTTCTGTGCATCTCGGAGCCTCTGGCGACGAGCAAGACTTGCCAAGGTGGGAGGCATCAGGACCAAGTCAAAACCCAGGCAAGTTGTCCTGGAACGCTTTCCATTCGCTTGCCGAGAGTGAATTCAAGAGGCAGGAGAGCGGCAGCCACCGTCCTCCAGCAGTCGGAAGGCTTCGCACACAAGCCCGCTTCTTTGCGGCTTCGTTCTTCGCCTCTTCCAAGCAACCGCGATCTCTGCTTCTCGGAGGCGAAGAAGCGGCTAATTCGCGCACAGCTCAGTAGAGCGCCAGCGCAGCGCTCCGGAGCGCCGCTTCAAGCCGAAAGACGCCGGGAAGCGGCACTTTCCTCCGGATAGCTCCGGAGCCGCGCTTCTGCTTCTCTAGTCATCTCTAGCTTAGCGAAAAGCTTTCCCACTCCAGTTGGCAAGGGGAGAGCGTACCTGCACTGCACACTAACCGCGGTTTGCAAAGAAAGAGGATTTGCTGCACATTCCAAGGACACGGCTCTTTCCGAGGCAATCTGCAACCTGCTGTCAGATGGAAGTGCTCTCTGCCCTCTCCTGCCCAGCTCTAGGTACTAGCGGGCACTTGCCAGCCTGGGCGAGGCAAACAACCTCCAGAGATGTCACAGAGCCTAAGTGGAGCACAGATGCTCAAAAGCAGCAAAGCTGAAGAGCCTGGCTCAGCTTCACTAGTGTGCAATTGACTGACTGCGAAAAACAAAGCAGCAGAGCACCGGGCTTCTGGGCGCTGTGAAGGCAATTGCCAAAACCAGGCAGCTGCTCCTTCCCAAGCACAGGCAGCTGCCTATGTTCTTGCTTGTCGACAAACTCACCGCTGCCCTTCTTTTCAGCAGCTGCCACCGTCTTCTGTGCATCTCGGAGCCTCTGGCGACGAGCAAGACTTGCCAAGGTGGGACGCATCCGGACCAAGTCAAAACCCAGGCAAGTTGTCCTGGAACGCTTTCCATTCGCTTGCCGAGAGTGAATTCAACAGGCAGGAGAGCGGCAGTCACCGTCCTCCAGCAGTCGGAAGGCTTGGCACACAAGCCCGCTTCTTTGCGGCTTCGTTCTTCGCCTCTTCCAAGCAACCGCGATCTCTGCTTCTCGGAGGCGAAGAAGCGGCTAATTCGCGCACAGCTCAGTAGAGCGCCAGCGCAGCGCTCCGGAGCGCCGCTTCAAGCCGAAAGACGCCGGGAAGCGGCATTTTCCTCCGGATAGCTCCGCAGCCGCGCTTCTGCTTCTCTAGTCATCTCTAGCTTAGCGAAAAGCTTTCCCACTCCAGTTGGCAAGGGGAGAGCGTACCTGCACTGCACACTAACCGCGGTTTGCAAAGAAAGAGGATTTGCTGCACATTCCAAGGACACGGCTCTTTCCGAGGCAATCTGCAACCTGCTGTCAGATGGAAGTGCTCTCTGCCCTCTCCTGCCCAGCTCTAGGTACTAGCGGGCACTTGCCAGCCTGGCCGAGGCAAACAACCTCCAGAGATGTCACAGAGCCTAAGTGGAGCACAGATGCTCAAAAGCAGCAAAGCTGAAGAGCCTGGCTCAGCTTCACTAGTGTGCAATTGACTGACTGCGAAAAACAAAGCAGCAGAGCACCGGGCTTCTGGGCGCTGTGAAGGCAATTGCCAAAACCAGGCAGCTGCTCCTTCCCAAGCACAGGCAGCTGCCTATGTTCTTGCTTGTCGACAAACTCACCGCTGCCCTTCTTTTCAGCAGCTGCCACCGTCTTCTGTGCATCTCGGAGCCTCTGGCGACGAGCAAGACTTGCCAAGGTGGGACGCATCAGGACCAAGTCAAAACCCAGGCAAGTTGTCCTGGAACGCTTTCCATTCGCTTGCCGAGAGTGAATTCAAGAGGCAGGAGAGCGGCAGCCACCGTCCTCCAGCAGTCGGAAGGCTTGGCACACAAGCCCGCTTCTTTGCGGCTTCGTTCTTCGCCTCTTCCAAGCAACCGCGATCTCTGCTTCTCGGAGGCGAAGAAGCGGCTAATTCGCGCACAGCTCAGTAGAGCGCCAGCGCAGCGCTCCGGAGTGCCGCTTCAAGCCGAAAGACGCCGGGAAGCGGCACTTTCCTCCGGATAGCTCCGCAGCCGCGCTTCTGCTTCTCTAGTCATCTCTAGCTTAGCGAAAAGCTTTCCCACTCCAGTTGGCAAGGGGAGAGCGTACCTGCACTGCACACTAACCGCAGTTTGCAAAGAAAGAGGATTTGCTGCACATTCCAAGGACACGGCTCTTTCCGAGGCAATCTGCAACCTGCTGTCAGATGGAAGTGCTCTCTGCCCTCTCCTGCCCAGCTCTAGGTACTAGCGGGCACTTGCCAGCCTGGGCGAGGCAAACAACCTCCAGAGATGTCACAGAGCATAAGTGGAGCACAGATGCTCAAAAGCAGCAAAGCTGAAGAGCCTGGCTCAGCTTCACTAGTGTGCAATTGACTGACTGCGAAAAACAAAGCAGCAGAGCACCGGGCTTCTGGGCGCTGTGAAGGCAATTGCCAAAACCAGGCAGCTGCTCCTTCCCAAGCACAGGCAGCTGCCTATGTTCTTGCTTGTCGACAAACTCACCGCTGCCCTTCTTTTCAGCAGCTGCCACTGTCTTCTGTGCATCTCGGAGCCTCTGGCGACGAGCAAGACTTGCCAAGGTGGGAGGCATCAGGACCAAGTCAAAACCCAGGCAAGTTGTCCTGGAACGCTTTCCATTCGCTTGCCGAGAGTGAATTCAACAGGCAGGAGAGCGGCAGCCACCGTCCTCCAGCAGTCGGAAGGCTTGGCACACAAGCCCGCTTCTTTGCGGCTTCGTTCTTCGCCTCTTCCAAGCAACCGCGATCTCTGCTTCTCGGAGGCGAAGAAGCGGCTAATTCGCGCACAGCTCAGTAGAGCGGCAGCGGAGCGCTCCGGAGCGCCGCTTCAAGCCGAAAGACGCCGGGAAGCGGCACTTTCCTCCGGATAGCTCCGGAGCCGCGCTTCTGCTTCTCTAGTCATCTCTAGCTTAGCGAAAAGCTTTCCCACTCCAGTTGGCAAGGGGAGAGCGTACCTGCACTGCACACTAACCGCGGTTTGCAAAGAAAGAGGATTTGCTGCACATTCCAAGGACACGGCTCTTTCCGAGGCAATCTGCAACCTGCTGTCAGATGGAAGTGCTCTCTGCCCTCTCCTGCCCAGCTCTAGGTACTAGCGGGCACTTGCCAGCCTGGGCGAGGCAAACAACCTCCAGAGATGTCACAGAGCATAAGTGGAGCACAGATGCTCAAAAGCAGCAAAGCTGAAGAGCCTGGCTCAGCTTCACTAGTGTGCAATTGACTGACTGCGAAAAACAAAGCAGCAGAGCACCGGGCTTCTGGGCGCTGTGAAGGCAATTGCCAAAACCAGGCAGCTGCTCCTTCCCAAGCACAGGCAGCTGCCTATGTTCTTGCTTGTCGACAAACTCACCGCTGCCCTTCTTTTCAGCAGCTGCCACCGTCTTCTGTGCATCTCGGAGCCTCTGGCGACGAGCAAGACTTGCCAAGGTGGGACGCATCCGGACCAAGTCAAAACCCAGGCAAGTTGTCCTGGAACGCTTTCCATTCGCTTGCCGAGAGTGAATTCAACAGGCAGGAGAGCGGCAGCCACCGTCCTCCAGCAGTCTGAAGGCTTGGCACACAAGCCCGCTTCTTTGCGGCTTCGTTGTTCGCCTCTTCCAAGCAACCGCGATCTCTGCTTCTCGGAGGCGAAGAAGCGGCTAATTCGCGCACAGCTCAGTAGAGCAGCAGCGCAGCGCTCCGGAGCGCCGCTTCAAGCCGAAAGACGCCGGGAAGCGGCACTTTCCTCCGGATAGCTCCGGAGCCGCGCTTCTGCTTCTCTAGTCATCTCTAGCTTAGCGAAAAGCTTTCCCACTCCAGTTGGCAAGGGGAGAGCGTACCAGCACTGCACACTAACTACGGTTTGCCAAGAATTTTGATTTGCTGCACATTCCAAGGACACGGCTCTTTCCGAGGCAATCTGCAACCTGCTGTCAGATGGAAGTGCTCTCTGCCCTCTCCTCCCAGCTCTAGGTACTAGCGGGCACTTTCCAGCCTGGGCGAGGCAAACAACCTCCAGAGATGTCACAGAGCATAAGTGGAGCACAGATGCTCAAAAGCAGCAAAGCTGAAGAGCCTGGCTCAGCTTCACTAGTGTGCAATTGACTGACTGCGAAAAACAAAGCAGCAGAGCACCGGGCTTCTGGGCGCTGTGAAGGCAATTGCCAAAACCAGGCAGCTGCTCCTTCCCAAGCACAGGCAGCTGCCTATGTTCTTGCTTGTCGACAAACTCACCGCTGCCCTTCTTTTCAGCAGCTGCCACCGTCTTCTGTGCATCTCGGAGCCTCTGGCGACGAGCAAGACTTGCCAAGGTGGGACGCATCCGGACCAAGTCAAAACCCAGGCAAGTTGTCCTGGAACGCTTTCCATTCGCTTGCTGAGAGTGAATTCAAGAGGCAGGAGAGCGGCAGCCACCGTCCTCCAGCAGTCGGAAGGCTTCGCACACAAGCCCGCTTCTTTGCGGCTTCGTTCTTCGCCTCTTCCAAGCAACCGCGATCTCTGCTTCTCGGAGGCGAAGAAGCGGCTAATTCGCGCACAGCTCAGTAGAGCGCCAGCGCAGCGCTCCGGAGCGCCGCTTCAAGCCGAAAGACGCCGGGAAGCGGCATTTTCCTCCGGATAGCTCCGCAGCCGCGCTTCTGCTTCTCTAGTCATCTCTAGCTTAGCGAAAAGCTTTCCCACTCCAGTTGGCAAGGGGAGAGCGTACCTGCACTGCACACTAACCGCGGTTTGCAAAGAAAGAGGATTTGCTGCACATTCCAAGGACACGGCTCTTTCCGAGGCAATCTGCAACCTGCTGTCAGATGGAAGTGCTCTCTGCCCTCTCCTGCCCAGCTCTAGGTACTAGCGGGCACTTGCCAGCCTGGCCGAGGCAAACAACCTCCAGAGATGTCACAGAGCCTAAGTGGAGCACAGATGCTCAAAAGCAGCAAAGCTGAAGAGCCTGGCTCAGCTTCACTAGTGTGCAATTGACTGACTGCGAAAAACAAAGCAGCAGAGCACCAGGCTTCTGGGCGCTGTGAAGGCAATTGCCAAAACCAGGCAGCTGCTCCTTCCCAAGCACAGGCAGCTGCCTATGTTCTTGCTTGTCGACAAACTCACCGCTGCCCTTCTTTTCAGCAGCTGCCACCGTCTTCTGTGCATCTCGGAGCCTCTGGCGACGAGCAAGACTTGCCAAGGTGGGACGCATCAGGACCAAGTCAAAACCCAGGCAAGTTGTCCTGGAACGCTTTCCATTCGCTTGCCGAGAGTGAATTCAAGAGGCAGGAGAGCGGCAGCCACCGTCCTCCAGCAGTCGGAAGGCTTCGCACACAAGCCCGCTTCTTTGCGGCTTCGTTCTTCGCCTCTTCCAAGCAACCGCGATATCTGCTTCTCGGAGGCGAAGAAGCGGCTAATTCGCGCACAGCTCAGTAGAGCGGCAGCGGAGCGCTCCGGAGCGCCGCTTCAAGCCGAAAGACGCCGGGAAGCGGCACTTTCCTCCGGATAGCTCCGGAGCCGCGCTTCTGCTTCTCTAGTCATCTCTAGCTTAGCGAAAAGCTTTCCCACTCCAGTTGGCAAGGGGAGAGCGTACCTGCACTGCACACTAACCGCGGTTTGCAAAGAAAGAGGATTTGCTGCACATTCCAAGGACACGGCTCTTTCCGAGGCAATCTGCAACCTGCTGTCAGATGGAAGTGCTCTCTGCCCTCTCCTGCCCAGCTCTAGGTACTAGCGGGCACTTGCCAGCCTGGGCGAGGCAAACAACCTCCAGAGATGTCACAGAGCATAAGTGGAGCACAGATGCTCAAAAGCAGCAAAGCTGAAGAGCCTGGCTCAGCTTCACTAGTGTGCAATTGACTGACTGCGAAAAACAAAGCAGCAGAGCACCGGGCTTCTGGGCGCTGTGAAGGCAATTGCCAAAACCAGGCAGCTGCTCCTTCCCAAGCACAGGCAGCTGCCTATGTTCTTGCTTGTCGACAAACTCACCGCTGCCCTTCTTTTCAGCAGCTGCCACCGTCTTCTGTGCATCTCGGAGCCTCTGGCGACGAGCAAGACTTGCCAAGGTGGGACGCATCAGGACCAAGTCAAAACCCAGGCAAGTTGTCCTGGAACGCTTTCCATTCGCTTGCCGAGAGTGAATTCAACAGGCAGGAGAGCGGCAGCCACCGTCCTCCAGCAGTCGGAAGGCTTCGCACACAAGCCCGCTTCTTTGCGGCTTCGTTCTTCGCCTCTTCCAAGCAACCGCGATCTCTGCTTCTCGGAGGCGAAGAAGCGGCTAATTCGCGCACAGCTCAGTAGAGCGGCAGCGCAGCGCTCCGGAGCGCCGCTTCAAGCCGAAAGACGCCGGGAAGCGGCACTTTCCTCCGGATAGCTCCGGAGCCGCGCTTCTGCTTCTCTAGTCATCTCTAGCTTAGCGAAAAGCTTTCCCACTCCAGTTGGCAAGGGGAGAGCGTACCTGCACTGCACACTAACCGCGGTTTGCAAAGAAAGAGGATTTGCTGCACATTCCAAGGACACGGCTCTTTCCGAGGCAATCTGCAACCTGCTGTCAGATGGAAGTGCTCTCTGCCCTCTCCTGCCCAGCTCTAGGTACTAGCGGGCACTTTCCAGCCTGGCAGAGGCAAACAACCTCCAGAGATGTCACAGAGCATAAGTGGAGCACAGATGCTCAAAAGCAGCAAAGCTGAAGAGCCTGGCTCAGCTTCACTAGTGTGCAATTGACTGACTGCGAAAAACAAAGCAGCAGAGCACCGGGCTTCTGGGCGCTGTGAAGGCAATTGCCAAAACCAGGCAGCTGCTCCTTCCCAAGCACAGGCAGCTGCCTATGTTCTTGCTTGTCGACAAACTCACCGCTGCCCTTCTTTTCAGCAGCTGCCACCGTCTTCGGTGCATCTCGGAGCCTCTGGCGACGAGCAAGACTTGCCAAGGTGGGACGCATCAGGACCAAGTCAAAACCCAGGCAAGTTGTCCTGGAACGCTTTCCATTCGCTTGCCGAGAGTGAATTCAACAGGCAGGAGAGCGGCAGCCACCGTCCTCCAGCAGTCGGAAGGCTTGGCACACAAGCCCGCTTCTTTGCGGCTTCGTTCTTCGCCTCTTCCAAGCAACCGCGATCTCTGCTTCTCGGAGGCGAAGAAGCGGCTAATTCGCGCACAGCTCAGTAGAGCGCCAGCGCAGCGCTCCGGAGCGCCGCTTCAAGCCGAAAGACGCCGGGAAGCGGCACTTTCCTCCGGATAGCTCCGGAGCCGCGCTTCTGCTTCTCTAGTCATCTCTAGCTTAGCGAAAAGCTTTCCCACTCCAGTTGGCAAGGGGAGAGCGTACCTGCACTGCACACTAACCGCGGTTTGCAAAGAAAGAGGATTTGCTGCACATTCCAAGGACACGGCTCTTTCCGAGGCAATCTGCAACCTGCTGTCAGATGGAAGTGCTCTCTGCCCTCTCCTGCCCAGCTCTAGGTACTAGCGGGCACTTTCCAGCCTGGGCGAGGCAAACAACCTCCAGAGATGTCACAGAGCATAAGTGGAGCACAGATGCTCAAAAGCAGCAAAGCTGAAGAGCCTGGCTCAGCTTCACTAGTGTGCAATTGACTGACTGCGAAAAACAAAGCAGCAGAGCACCGGGCTTCTGGGCGCTGTGAAGGCAATTGCCAAAACCAGGCAGCTGCTCCTTCCCAAGCACAGGCAGCTGCCTATGTTCTTGCTTGTCGACAAACTCACCGCTGCCCTTCTTTTCAGCAGCTGCCACTGTCTTCTGTGCATCTCGGAGCCTCTGGCGACGAGCAAGACTTGCCAAGGTGGGAGGCATCAGGACCAAGTCAAAACCCAGGCAAGTTGTCCTGGAACGCTTTCCATTCGCTTGCCGAGAGTGAATTCAAGAGGCAGGAGAGCGGCAGCCACCGTCCTCCAGCAGTCGGAAGGCTTGGCACACAAGCCCGCTTCTTTGCGGCTTCGTTCTTCGCCTCTTCCAAGCAACCGCGATCTCTGCTTCTCGGAGGCGAAGAAGCGGCTAATTCGCGCACAGCTCAGTAGAGCGCCAGCGCAGCGCTCCGGAGCGCCGCTTCAAGCCGAAAGACGCCGGGAAGCGGCACTTTCCTCCGGATAGCTCCGCAGCCGCGCTTCTGCTTCTCTAGTCATCTCTAGCTTAGCGAAAAGCTTTCCCACTCCAGTTGGCAAGGGGAGAGCGTACCTGCACTGCACACTAACTACGGTTTGCCAAGAATTTTGATTTGCTGCACATTCCAAGGACACGGCTCTTTCCGAGGCAATCTGCAACCTGCTGTCAGATGGAAGTGCTCTCTGCCCTCTCCTCCCAGCTCTAGCTACTAGCGGGCACTTTCCAGCCTGGCCGAGGCAAACAACCTCCAGAGATGTCACAGAGCATAAGTGGAGCACAGATGCTCAAAAGCAGCAAAGCTGAAGAGCCTGGCTCAGCTTCACTAGTGTGCAATTGACTGACTGCGAAAAACAAAGCAGCAGAGCACCGGGCTTCTGGGCGCTGTGAAGGCAATTGCCAAAACCAGGCAGCTGCTCCTTCCCAAGCACAGGCAGCTGCCTATGTTCTTGCTTGTCGACAAACTCACCGCTGCCCTTCTTTTCAGCAGCTGCCACCGTCTTCTGTGCATCTCGGAGCCTCTGGCGACGAGCAAGACTTGCCAAGGTGGGACGCATCAGGACCAAGTCAAAACCCAGGCAAGTTGTCCTGGAACGCTTTCCATTTGCTTGCCGAGAGTGAATTCAAGAGGCAGGAGAGCGGCAGCCACCGTCCTCCAGCAGTCGGAAGGCTTCGCACACAAGCCCGCTTCTTTGCGGCTTCGTTCTTCGCCTCTTCCAAGCAACCGCGATCTCTGCTTCTCGGAGGCGAAGAAGCAGCTAATTCGCGCACAGCTCAGTAGAGCGCCAGCGCAGCGCTCCGGAGCGCCGCTTCAAGCCGAAAGACGCCGGGAAGCGGCACTTTCCTCCGGATAGCTCCGGAGCCGCGCTTCTGCTTCTCTAGTCATCTCTAGCTTAGCGAAAAGCTTTCCCACTCCAGTTGGCAAGGGGAGAGCGTACCTGCACTGCACACTAACCGCGGTTTGCAAAGAAAGAGGATTTGCTGCACATTCCAAGGACACGGCTCTTTCCGAGGCAATCTGCAACCTGCTGTCAGATGGAAGTGCTCTCTGCCCTCTCCTGCCCAGCTCTAGGTACTAGCGGGCACTTGCCAGCCTGGGCGAGGCAAACAACCTCCAGAGATGTCACAGAGCATAAGTGGAGCACAGATGCTCAAAAGCAGCAAAGCTGAAGAGCCTGGCTCAGCTTCACTAGTGTGCAATTGACTGACTGCGAAAAACAAAGCAGCAGAGCACCGGGCTTCTGGGCGCTGTGAAGGCAATTGCCAAAACCAGCAGCTGCTCCTTCCAAGCACAGGCAGCTGCCTATGTTCTTGCTTGTCGACAAACTCACCGCTGCCCTTCTTTTCAGCAGCTGCCACCGTCTTCTGTGCATCTCGGAGCCTCTGGCGACGAGCAAGACTTGCCAAGGTGGGACGCATCAGGACCAAGTCAAAACCCAGGCAAGTTGTCCTGGAACGCTTTCCATTCGCTTGCCGAGAGTGAATTCAACAGGCAGGAGAGCGGCAGCCACCGTCCTCCAGCAGTCGGAAGGCTTGGCACACAAGCCCGCTTCTTTGCGGCTTCGTTCTTCGCCTCTTCCAAGCAACCGCGATCTCTGCTTCTCGGAGGCGAAGAAGCGGCTAATTCGCGCACAGCTCAGTAGAGCGGCAGCGCAGCGCTCCGGAGCGCCGCTTCAAGCCGAAAGACGCCGGGAAGCGGCACTTTCCTCCGGATAGCTCCGGAGCCGCGCTTCTGCTTCTCTAGTCATCTCTAGCTTAGCGAAAAGCTTTCCCACTCCAGTTGGCAAGGGGAGAGCGTACCTGCACTGCACACTAACCGCGGTTTGCAAAGAAAGAGGATTTGCTGCACATTCCAAGGACACGGCTCTTTCCGAGGCAATCTGCAACCTGCTGTCAGATGGAAGTGCTCTCTGCCCTCTCCTGCCCAGCTCTAGGTACTAGCGGGCACTTTCCAGCCTGGCAGAGGCAAACAACCTCCAGAGATGTCACAGAGCATAAGTGGAGCACAGATGCTCAAAAGCAGCAAAGCTGAAGAGCCTGGCTCAGCTTCACTAGTGTGCAATTGACTGACTGCGAAAAACAAAGCAGCAGAGCACCGGGCTTCTGGGCGCTGTGAAGGCAATTGCCAAAACCAGGCAGCTGCTCCTTCCCAAGCACAGGCAGCTGCCTATGTTCTTGCTTGTCGACAAACTCACCGCTGCCCTTCTTTTCAGCAGCTGCCACTGTCTTCTGTGCATCTCGGAGCCTCTGGCGACGAGCAAGACTTGCCAAGGTGGGACGCATCAGGACCAAGTCAAAACCCAGGCAAGTTGTCCTGGAACGCTTTCCATTCGCTTGCCGAGAGTGAATTCAAGAGGCAGGAGAGCGGCAGCCACCGTCCTCCAGCAGTCGGAAGGCTTGCACACAAGCCCGCTTCTTTGCGGCTTCGTTCTTCGCCTCTTCCAAGCAACCGCGATCTCTGCTTCTCGGAGGCGAAGAAGCGGCTAATTCGCGCACAGCTCAGTAGAGCGCCAGCGCAGCGCTCCGGAGCGCCGCTTCAAGCCGAAAGACGCCGGGAAGCGGCACTTTCCTCCGGATAGCTCCGGAGCCGCGCTTCTGCTTCTCTAGTCATCTCTAGCTTAGCGAAAAGCTTTCCCACTCCAGTTGGCAAGGGGAGAGCGTACCTGCACTGCACACTAACCGCGGTTTGCAAAGAAAGAGGATTTGCTGCACATTCCAAGGACACGGCTCTTTCCGAGGCAATCTGCAACCTGCTGTCAGATGGAAGTGCTCTCTGCCCTCTCCTGCCCAGCTCTAGGTACTAGCGGGCACTTTCCAGCCTGGGCGAGGCAAACAACCTCCAGAGATGTCACAGAGCATAAGTGGAGCACAGATGCTCAAAAGCAGCAAAGCTGAAGAGCCTGGCTCAGCTTCACTAGTGTGCAATTGACTGACTGCGAAAAACAAAGCAGCAGAGCACCGGGCTTCTGGGCGCTGTGAAGGCAATTGCCAAAACCAGGCAGCTGCTCCTTCCCAAGCACAGGCAGCTGCCTATGTTCTTGCTTGTCGACAAACTCACCGCTGCCCTTCTTTTCAGCAGCTGCCACCGTCTTCTGTGCATCTCGGAGCCTCTGGCGACGAGCAAGACTTGCCAAGGTGGGACGCATCCGGACCAAGTCAAAACCCAGGCAAGTTGTCCTGGAACGCTTTCCATTCGCTTGCCGAGAGTGAATTCAACAGGCAGGAGAGCGGCAGCCACCGTCCTCCAGCAGTCGGAAGGCTTGGCACACAAGCCCGCTTCTTTGCGGCTTCGTTCTTCGCCTCTTCCAAGCAACCGCGATCTCTGCTTCTCGGAGGCGAAGAAGCGGCTAATTCGCGCACAGCTCAGTAGAGCGCCAGCGCAGCGCTCCGGAGCGCCGCTTCAAGCCGAAAGACGCCGGGAAGCGGCACTTTCCTCGGATAGCTCCGGAGCCGCGCTTCTGCTTCTCTAGTCATCTCTAGCTTAGCGAAAAGCTTTCCCACTCCAGTTGGCAAGGGGAGAGCGTACCTGCACTGCACACTAACTACGGTTGCCAAGAATTTTGATTTGCTGCACATTCCAGGACACGGCTCTTTCCGAGGCAATCTGCAACCTGCTGTCAGATGGAAGTGCTCTCTGCCCTCTCCTCCCAGCTCTAGCTACTAGCGGGCACTTTCCAGCCTGGCCGAGGCAAACAACCTCCAGAGATGTCACAGAGCATAAGTGGAGCACAGATGCTCAAAAGCAGCAAAGCTGAAGAGCCTGGCTCAGCTTCACTAGTGTGCAATTGACTGACTGCGAAAAACAAAGCAGCAGAGCACCGGGCTTCTGGGCGCTGTGAAGGCAATTGCCAAAACCAGGCAGCTGCTCCTTCCCAAGCACAGGCAGCTGCCTATGTTCTTGCTTGTCGACAACTCACCGCTGCCCTTCTTTTCAGCAGCTGCCACCGTCTTCTGTGCATCTCGGAGCCTCTGGCGACGAGCAAGACTTGCCAAGGTGGGACGCATCAGGACCAAGTCAAAACCCAGGCAAGTTGTCCTGGAACGCTTTCCATTCGCTTGCCGAGAGTGAATTCAAGAGGCAGGAGAGCGGCAGCCACCGTCCTCCAGCAGTCGGAAGGCTTCGCACACAAGCCCGCTTCTTTGCGGCTTCGTTCTTCGCCTCTTCCAAGCAACCGCGATCTCTGCTTCTCGGAGGCGAAGAAGCAGCTAATTCGCGCACAGCTCAGTAGAGCGCCAGCGCAGCGCTCCGGAGCGCCGCTTCAAGCCGAAAGACGCCGGGAAGCGGCACTTTCCTCCGGATAGCTCCGGAGCCGCGCTTCTGCTTCTCTAGTCATCTCTAGCTTAGCGAAAAGCTTTCCCACTCCAGTTGGCAAGGGGAGAGCGTACCTGCACTGCACACTAACCGCGGTTTGCAAAGAAAGAGGATTTGCTGCACATTCCAAGGACACGGCTCTTTCCGAGGCAATCTGCAACCTGCTGTCAGATGGAAGTGCTCTCTGCCCTCTCCTGCCCAGCTCTAGGTACTAGCGGGCACTTTCCAGCCTGGCCGAGGCAAACAACCTCCAGAGATGTCACAGAGCATAAGTGGAGCACAGATGCTCAAAAGCAGCAAAGCTGAAGAGCCTGGCTCAGCTTCACTAGTGTGCAATTGACTGACTGCGAAAAACAAAGCAGCAGAGCACCGGGCTTCTGGGCGCTGTGAAGGCAATTGCCAAAACCAGGCAGCTGCTCCTTCCCAAGCACAGGCAGCTGCCTATGTTCTTGCTTGTCGACAAACTCACCGCTGCCCTTCTTTTCAGCAGCTGCCACCGTCTTCTGTGCATCTCGGAGCCTCTGGCGACGAGCAAGACTTGCAAGGTGGGACGCATCAGGACCAAGTAAAAACCCAGGCAAGTTGTCCTGGAACGCTTTCCATTCGCTTGCGAGAGTGAATTCAACAGGCAGGAGAGCGGCAGCCACCGTCCTCCAGCAGTCGGAAGGCTTGGCACACAAGCCCGCTTCTTTGCGGCTTCGTTCTTCGCCTCTTCCAAGCAACCGCGATCTCTGCTTCTCGGAGGCGAAGAAGCGGCTAATTCGCGCACAGCTCAGTAGAGCGGCAGCGGAGCGCTCCGGAGCGCCGCTTCAAGCCGAAAGACGCCGGGAAGCGGCACTTTCCTCCGGATAGCTCCGGAGCCGCGCTTCTGCTTCTCTAGTCATCTCTAGCTTAGCGAAAAGCTTTCCCACTCCAGTTGGCAAGGGGAGAGCGTACCTGCACTGCACACTAACCGCGGTTTGCAAAGAAAGAGGATTTGCTGCACATTCCAAGGACACGGCTCTTTCCGAGGCAATCTGCAACCTGCTGTCAGATGGAAGTGCTCTCTGCCCTCTCCTGCCAGCTCTAGGTACTAGCGGGCACTTTCCAGCCTGGCCGAGGCAAACAACCTCCAGAGATCTCACAGAGCATAAGTGGAGCACAGATGCTCAAAAGCAGCAAAGCTGAAGAGCCTGGCTCAGCTTCACTAGTGTGCAATTGACTGACTGCGAAAAACAAAGCAGCAGAGCACCGGGCTTCTGGGCGCTGTGAAGGCAATTGCCAAAACCAGGCAGCTGCTCCTTCCCAAGCACAGGCAGCTGCCTATGTTCTTGCTTGTCGACAAACTCACCGCTGCCTTCTTTTCAGCAGCTGCCACCGTCTTCTGTGCATCTCGGAGCCTCTGGCGACGAGCAAGACTTGCCAAGGTGGGAGGCATCAGGACCAAGTCAAAACCCAGGCAAGTTGTCCTGGAACGCTTTCCATTCGCTTGCCGAGAGTGAATTCAAGAGGCAGGAGAGCGGCAGCCACCGTCCTCCAGCAGTCGGAAGGCTTCGCACACAAGCCCGCTTCTTTGCGGCTTCGTTCTTCGCCTCTTCCAAGCAACCGCGATCTCTGCTTCTCGGAGGCGAAGAAGCGGCTAATTCGCGCACAGCTCAGTAGAGCGCCAGCGGAGCGCTCCGGAGCGCCGCTTCAAGCCGAAAGACGCCGGGAAGCGGCACTTTCCTCCGGATAGCTCCGGAGCCGCGCTTCTTCTTCTCTAGTCATCTCTAGCTTAGCGAAAAGCTTTCCCACTCCAGTTGGCAAGGGGAGAGCGTACCTGCACTGCACACTAACCGCGGTTTGCAAAGAAAGAGGATTTGCTGCACATTCCAAGGACACGGCTCTTTCCGAGGCAATCTGCAACCTGCTGTCAGATGGAAGTGCTCTCTGCCCTCTCCTGCCCAGCTCTAGGTACTAGCGGGCACTTTCCAGCCTGGCCGAGGCAAACAACCTCCAGAGATCTCACAGAGCATAAGTGGAGCACAGATGCTCAAAAGCAGCAAAGCTGAAGAGCCTGGCTCAGCTTCACTAGTGTGCAATTGACTGACTGCGAAAAACAAAGCAGCAGAGCACCGGG
>NW_027100347.1:0-55239 GCF_031753505.1 Anomalospiza imberbis | reverse complement strand
TTTTTGGATTTTTTGGATCAAACTCCCCCTTTTTGGGTTTTTTGGGATCAAACTCCCCCTTTTTGGTTTTTTGGGATCAAACTCCCCCCTTTTGGGTTTTTTTTGGGATCAAACTCCCCTTTTTGGGTTTTTTTGGGATCAAACTCCCCCTTTTTGGGTTTTTTGGGTTTTTTTGGGATCAAACTCCCCCTTTTTGGGTTTTTTTAGGGTGACCTCCCCTTTTTGGGGCTGAAATGTGAAGTTTCAGGACCACAATATCAAATTTGGGGAATAAACCGTGGGATTTTGGGGCTGAAATACGAAATGCTGGGGTCGGAATATGAAATTTTGGGGTGAAATGTGGGATTTGGGGATGAATTATGAGGTTTTGGGGTTTAAACATGAAATATTGGGGTGGGATGTGGGATTTTGGAGCCAAAATTTCAAATTTTGGGGCGAAAAAAGTCAAATTCTGGGAACGAAATCTGAGATTTTGGGTGAAATGTGGGGTTTTGGGCTTCAAACCCAGGATTTTGGGACCAAAATTGGAATTTTGGGGTGAAATTTGGGATTTTGGGCTTCAAACCCAGGATTTTGGTGTCAAAATGGGAATTTTTGGGTTGAAATGTGGGAATTTGGGGCTGAACCAGAGGATTTTGGGGAGAAATCTGAGATTTTGGGCTTCAAACCCAGGATTTTGGGGCCAAGATGTGAAATTTTGGGGTGAAATTTGGGATTTTGGGCATCAAACCCAGGATTTTGGGGGCAAAATGGGAATTTTGTGCAGAAATCTGGGATTTTGGGGCTTCAAACCCAGGATTTTGGGGTGAAATTTGGGATTTTTTGGGTGAAATCTGGGATTTCGGGGCAGAACCAGAGGATTTTGGGGTGAAATTTGGGATTTTGGGCTTCAAACCCAGGATTTTGGTGCCAAAATGGGAATTTTTTATGCTGAAATGTGGAATTTTGGCTTCAAACCCAGGATTTTGGGACCAAAATTGGAATTTTGGGGTGAAATCTGGGATTTTGGGGCTGAACCAGAGGATTTTGGGGTGAAATTTGGGATTTTGGGCTTCAAACCCAGGATTTTGGGGCCAAGATGTGAAATTTTGGGGTGAAATTTGGGATTTTGGGCATCAAACCCAGGATTTTGGGGCCAAAATGGGAATTTTGGGGTGAAATCTGGGATTTTGGGGCTTCAAACCCAGGATTTTGGGGTGAAAATTGGGATTTTTGGGGTGAAATCTGGGATTTTGGGGCAGAACCAGAGGATTTTGGGGTGAAATTTGGGATTTTGGGCATCAAACCCAGGATTTTGGTGCCAAAATTGGAATTTTGGGGTGAAATGTGGGATTTGGGGCTTCAAACCCAGGATTTTGGGGCCAAAATGGGAATTTTTTATGCTGAAATTTGGGATTTTGAGCTTCAAACCCAGGATTTTGGGGCCAAAATGGGAATTTTTGTGCAGAAATCTGGGATTTTGGGCTTCAAACCCAGGATTTTGGGGCCAAGATGGGAATTTTTTATGCTGAAATTTGGGATTTTGAGCTTCAAAACCCAGGATTTTGGGGACACAATGGGAATTTTTGGGCCAAAATGCAGGATTTTGGGCTGCAATGGGAATTTTTGTTGCTGCAATGGGAATTTTTGGGCTGAAATGGGAATTTTTGGGGCCGAAATGCAGGATTTTGGGGACACAATGGGAATTTTTGATGCTGCAATGGGAATTTTTTGGCTGAAATGGGAATTTTTGATGGTACAATGGGAATTTTTGATGCTGCAATAGGAATTTTGGGGGTGAAATGGGAATTTTTCAGGCTGAAATGTGAATTTTTGGGGCTGAAATTGGAATTTTTCAGGCTGCAATGGGAATTTTTGATGCTGCTCGGGAATTTTTCAGGCTGAAATGTGAATTTTTGGGCTGAAATGGGAATTTTTGGGGCTGAAATGGGAATTTCTGGGGCAGAAATGCAGGATTTTGGGGACACAATGGGAATTTTTGATGCTGCAGTGGGAATTTTTGGGCTGAAATGGGAATTTTTGGGGCTGAAATCTGAATTTTTGGGCTGAAATTGGAATTTTTCAGGCTGCAATGGGAATTTTTGATGCTGCTCGGGAATTTTTGATGCTGAAATGTGAATTTTTGGGCTGAAATGGGAATTTTTGATGCTGCAATGGGAATTTCTGGGGCAGAAATGCAGGATTTTGGGGACAAAATGTGAATTTTTTGGCTGCAATGGGAATTTTTGTACTCCAAGGTGAATTTTTGATGCTGCAATGGGAACTTTTGGGCTGAAATGTGCATTTTTTGTCTGCAATGTGCATTTTTGGACAGAATTGTGATATTTTTCCATCTGAAATGTGATTTTTTCAATCAGAAATGTCCATTTTTGGACAGAAATGTGATTTTTTTCCATCTGCAATGTGATTTTTTTTCCATCTGCAATGTGATTTTCCATCTGAAATGTGATTTTTTCAATCAGAAATGTGATTTTTTTCCATCTGAAATGTGATTTTCCATCTGCAATGTGATTTTCCATCTGAAATGTGACTTTTTTCAATCAGAAATGTCCATTTTTGGACAGAAATGTCATTTTTTCAATCTGCAATGTCCATTTTTGGACAGAAATGTGATTTTTTTTCCACCTGCAATGTGATTTTCCATCTGCAATGTGATTTTTTTTCCATCTGAAATGTGATTTTTTTCCATCTGCAATGTGATTTTTTTCCATCTGAAATGTGATTTTTCCATCTGAAATGTGATTTTTTTCCATCTGAAATGTGATTTTCCATCTGAAATGTGATTTTCCATCTGAAATGTGATTTTTTTTTCCATCTGCAATGTGATTTTTGGACAGAAATGTGATTTTTTCAATCTGCAATGTGATTTTTGGACAGAAATGTGATTTTTTTCAATCTCCAATGTCCATTTTTCCATCTGCAATATGATTTTTTTCCATCTGAAATGTGATTTTTCCATCTGCAATGGGATTTTCCATCTGAAATGTGACTTTTTTCAATCAGAAATGTCAATTTTTGGACAGAAATGTCATTTTTTCAATCTGCAATGTCCATTTTTGGACAGAAATGTGATTTTCCATCTGCAATGTGATTTTTTTCCATCTGCAATGTGATTTTTCCATCTGAAATGTGATTTTTTCAATCTGCAATGTGATTTTCCATCTGAAATGGGATTTTTTTCCATCTGCAATGTGATTTTCCATCTGAAATGTGATTTTTTTCCATCTGCAATGTGATTTTCCCATCTGAAATATGAATTTTTTTAATCTGAAATGTGTTTTTTTTCCATCTGCAATGTGATTTTCCATCTGCAATGTGATTTTCCATCTGAAATGTGATTTTTTTCAATCAGAAATGTCCATTTTTGGACAGAAATGTCATTTTTTCAATCTGCAATGTCCATTTTTGGACAGAAATGTGATTTTTTTTCCATCTGCAATGTGATTTTCCACCTGAAATGTCATTTTTTTTCCATCTGCAATGTGATTTTCCACCTGAAATGTCATTTTTTTTCCATCTGCAATGTGATTTTCCACCTGAAATGTCATTTTTTTTCCCTCCCCAGGTGATCCCAGCCCACCATGGCCTCTCCCGCCGGCAGCCCCGGCTCCTGGAGCCCGGAGGGGCCCTCGCGCTGCCCGGCGGCGCCGGGGGAGGCGCTGAGCCCCGAGGAGCTGCAGCTGCTGGCCAAGCTGGAGGAGCAGAACCGGTGAGCGCCACGAGGGGTCAATACCTCCAGTGTTGGGTCAACATCTCCAGGTTTGGGTCAACATCTCCAGTTTTGGGTCAATATCTCCAGTTTTGGGTCAACATCTCCAGTTTTGGGTCAATATCTCCAGTTTTGGGTCAATATCTCCAGCTTTGGGTCAACATCTCCAGTTTTGGGTCAACATCTCCAGTTTTGGGTCAACATCTCCAGTTTTGGGTCAATATCTCCAGCTTTGGGTCAATATCTCCAGTTTTGGGTCAATATCTCCAGTTTTGGGTCAATACCTCCAGCTTTGGGTCATCATCTCCAGTTTTGGGTCAATATTTCCAGTTTTGGGTCAATATCTCCAGTGTTGGGTCAATATTTCCATTTTTGGGTCAATACCTCCAGTTTTGGGTGAATATCTCCAGCTTTGGGTCAATATCTCCAGTTTTGGGTCAATATCTCCAGTTTTGGGTCAATATTTCCAGTTTTGGGTCAACATCTCCAGCTTTGGGTCAATATCTCCATTTTTGGGTCAATATCTCCAGTGTTGGGTCAACATCTCCAGTTTTGGGTCAATATCTCCAGCTTTGGGTCAATATCTCCATTTTTGGGTCAATATCTCCAGTTTTGGGTCAACATCTCCAGTTTTGGGTCAATATCTCCAGCTTTGGGTCAACATCTCCAGTTTTGGGTCAATATCTGCAGTTTTGAGTCAATACCTCCAGTGTTGGGTCAATATCTCCAGTTTTGGGTCAAAACCTCCAGCTTTGGGTCAATATCTCCAGTTTTGGGTCAATATCTCCATTTTTGGGTCAATATCTCCAGTTTTGGTTGAATATCTCCAGTTTTGGGTCAATACCTCCAGTTTTGGGTCAACATCTCCAGCTTTGGGTCAATATCTCCAGTTTTGGGTCAATATCTCCATTTTTGGGTCAAAACCTCCAGTTTTGGGTCAATATCTCCAGCTTTGGGTCAACATCTCCAGTTTTCGGTCAATATCTCCAGCGTTGGGTCAATATCTCCAGTTTTGGGTCAATATCTCCAGTGTTGGGTCAACATCTCCAGCTTTGGGTCAATATCTCCAGTTTTGGGTCAAAACCTCCAGTTTTGGGTCAATATCTCCAGTTTTGGGTCAAAACCTCCAGTTTTGGGTCAACATCTCCAGTTTTGGGTCAATATCTCCAGTGTTGGGTCAACATCTCCAGTTTTGGGTCAATATCTCCAGCGTTGGGTCAATATCTCCAGTGTTGGGTCAATATCTCCAGCGTTGGGTCAATATCTCCAGTTTTGGGTGAATACCTCCAGTTTTGGGTCAATACCTCCAGCTTTGGGTCAACATCTCCAGTTTTGGGTCAACATCTCCAGCTTTGGGTCAATATCTCCAGTTTTGGGTCAACATCTCCAGTTTTGGGTCAATATCTCCAGTTTTGGGTCAATACCCTCCAGTTTTGGGTCAACATCTCCAGTTTTGGGTCAATATCTCCAGCTTTGGGTCAATATCTCCAGTTTTGGGTCAACATCTCCAGTTTTGGGTCAATATCTCGAGTTTTGGGTCAATATCTCCAGTTTTGGGTCAACATCTCCAGTTTTGGGTCAATATCTCCAGTTTTGGGTCAATACCTCCAGTGTTGGGTCAATATCTCCAGTTTTGGGTCAAAACCTCCAGTTTTGGGTCAATACCTCCAGTTTTGGGTCAATATCTCCAGTTTTGGGTCAATATCTCCAGTTTTGGGTCAATACCTCCAGTTTTGGGTCAGTATCTCCAGCTTTGGGTCAACATCTCCAGCTTTGGGTCAATATCTCCAGTTTTGGGTCAATATCTCCAGTGTTGGGTCAACATCTCCAGTTTTGGGTCAATATCTCCAGTTTTGGGTCAACATCTCCAGTTTTCGGTCAATATCTCCAGTTTTGGGTCAACATCTCCAGTTTTGGGTCAATATCTCCAGTTTTGGGTCAATACCTCCAGTTTTGGGTCAATATCTCCAGTTTTGGGTCAATATCTCCAGTTTTGGGTCAACATCTCCAGTTTTGGGTCAATATCTCCAGTTTTGGGTCAATACCTCCAGTTTTGGGTCAATATCTCCAGCTTTGGGTCAATATCTCCAGTGTTGGGTCAATATCTCCAGTTTTGGGTCAATATCTCCAGCTTTGGGTCAATATCTCCAGTTTTGGGTCAATATCTCCAGTTTTGGGTCAATACCTCCAGTGTTGGGTCAACATCTCCAGTTTTGGGTCAATATCTCCAGTTTTGGGTCAACATCTCCAGTTTTCGGTCAATATCTCCAGTTTTGGGTCAACATCTCCAGTTTTGGGTCAACATCTCCAGCTTTGGGTCAATATCTCCAGTTTTGGGTCAACATCTCCAGTTTTCGGTCAATACCTCCAGTTTTGGGTCAATATCTCCAGCTTTGGGTCAACATCTCCAGTTTTGGGTCAATATCTCCAGCTTTGGGTCAATATCTCCAGTGTTGGGTCAATATCTCCAGTTTTGGGTCAATACCTCCAGTTTTGGGTCAATATCTCCAGTTTTGGGTCAATATCTCCAGCTTTGGGTCAATACCTCCAGTTTCGGGTCAATACCTCCAGTTTTGGGTCAACATCTCCAGTTTTCGGTCAATATCTCCAGCTTTGGGTCAATATCTCCAGTTTTGGGTCAATATCTCCAGTGTTGGGTCAATATCTCCAGTTTTGGGTCAATATCTCCAGTTTTGGGTCAATACCTATAGTTTTGGGTCAATATCTCCAGTTTTCGGTCAATATCTCCAGTTTTGGGTCAATACCTCCAGTTTTGGGTCAATATCTCCAGCTTTGGGTCAACATCTCCAGTTTTGGGTCAATATCTCCAGTTTTGGGTCAATACCTCCAGTTTTGGGTCAATATCTCCAGCTTTGGGTCAATATCTCCAGTGTTGGGTCAACATCTCCAGTTTTGGGTCAATACCTCCAGGTTTGGGTGAATATCTCCATTTTTGGGTGAATATCTCCATTTTTTGGGTGAATATTTCCATTTTTGGGTGAATATTTCCATTTTTGGGTGAATATTTCCATTTTTGGGTGAATATCTCCATTTTTTGCGTGAATATCTCCATTTTTGGCTCAGTTTGGGTCAGTTTTGGGTCAGTTTTGGGTCAGTTTGGGTCAGTTTTGGGTCAGTTTGGGTCAGTTTTGGCTCAGTTTGGGTCAGTTTGAGTCAGTTTGAGTCAGTTTGGGTCAGTTTTGGGTCAGTTTGGGTCAGTTTTGGTTCAGTTTTGGTTCAGTTTGGGTCAGTTTGGGTCAGTTTGGGTCAGTTTGGGTCAGTTTTGGGTCAGTTTGGGTCAGTTTTGGGTCAGTTTTGGTTCAGTTTTGGGTCATCTTAGGTCAGTTTGGGTCAGTTTGGGTCAGTTTGGGTCAGTTTGGGTCATCTTGGGTCAGTTTGGGTCAGTTTTGGGTCAGTTTGAGTCAGTTTGGGTCAGTTTTGGGTCAGTTTGGGTCAGTTTGGGTCAGTTTTGGGTCAGTTTGGGTCAGTTTGGGTCAGTTTTGGGTCAGTTTGGGTCAGTTTTGGGTCAGTTTTGGGTCAGTTTGAGTCAGTTTGGGTCAGTTTTGGTTCAGTTTTGGGTCAGTTTGGGTCAATTTGGGTCAGTTTTGGGTCAGTTTGGGTCAGTTTTGGGCCAGTTTTGGGTCAGTTTGGGTCAATTTGGGTCAGTTTCGGTCATCTTGGGTCAGTTTTGGGTCAGTTTGGGTCAGTTTGGGCCAGTTTGGGTCAGTTTTGGTTCGGTTTTGGGTCAGTTTGGGTCAGTTTGGGTCAGTTTTGGGTCAGTTTGGGTCAGTTTTGGGTCAGTTTGAGTCAGTTTGGGTCAGTTTGGCTCAGTTTGGGTCAGTTTGGGTCAGTTTGGGTCAGTTTGGGTCAGTTTTGGCTCAGTTTGGGTCAGTTTGGGTCAGTTTGGGTCAGTTTTGGGTCAGTTTTGGGTCATCTTGGGTCAGTTTGGGTCAGTTTGGGTCAGTTTTGGGTCAGTTTGGGTCAGTTTGGTTCAGTTTGGGTCAGTTTTGGGTCAGTTTTGGGTCATCTTGGGTCAGTTTTGGGTCAGTTTTGGGTCAGTTTGGGTCAGTTTTGGGTCAGTTTGGGTCAGTTTGGGTCAGTTTGGGTAAGTTTGGGTCAGTTTTGGGTCAGTTTTGGGTCAGTTTGGGTCAGTTTTGGGTCAGGTTTGGGTCAGTTTGGGTCAGTTTGGGTAAGTTTTGGGTCAGTTTGGGTCAGTTTTGGGTCAGTTTGGGTCAGTTTTGGGTCAGTTTTGGGTCCGTTTGGGTCAGTTTTGGTTCAGTTTTGGGTCAGTTTTGGGTCAGTTTGGGTCAGTTTTGGGTCAGTTTTGGGCCAATTTTGGGCCAATTTTGGGTCGCTCTCTCCTGGTCAGCTTTGGGTCATTCCCACCTGCCCTGGGCACATTTTGGGTGAGTTTTAGGTGAGTTTTGGTTGAGTTTGGGGTGAGTTTTAGGTGAGATTTGGGTGAGTTTTAGGTGAGTTTTGGTTGAGTTTTTGGTGAGTTTCAGGTGAGTTTCAGTTTCGGGTGAGTTTTAGGTGAGTTTTGGTTGAGTTTTGGGTGAGTTTCAGGCAAGTTTTGGGTGAGTTTTAGGTGAGTTTCAGTTTCGGGTGAGTTTCAGGTGAGTATCAGGCAAGTTTTGGGTGAGTTTTAGGTGAGATTTGGGTGAGTATCAGGCAAGTTTTGGGTGAGTTTTAGGTGAGTTTCAGTTTCGGGTGAGTTTCGGGTGAGTTTCAGGCAAATTTTGGGTGAGTTTTAGGTGAGTTTCAGTTTCAAGTGAGTTTCGGGGGAGTTTCCAGGGAGTTTTGGGTGAGTTTTAGGTGAGTTTTGGGTGAGTTTTGGGTGAGTTTTAGGTGAGATTTGGGTGAGTTTCGAGTGAGTTTCAGGCAAATTTTGGGTGAGTTTTAGGTGAGTTTCAGTTTCAAGTGAGTTTCGGGGGAGTTTCCAGGGAGTTTTAGGTGAGTTTTGGGTGAGTTTCAGGTGAGTTTTGGGTGAGTTTTAGGTGAGTTTTGGTTGAGTTATGGGTGAGTTTTAGGTGAGTTTCAGGTGAGTTTCAGTTTTAGGTGAGTTTTGGGTGAGTTTCGGGTGAGTTTTGGGTCAGTTTTAGGTGAGTTTCAGTTTTAGGTGAGTTTTGGGTGAGTTTTAGGTGAGTTTCGGGTGAGTTTCAGTTTTGGGTGAGTTTCAGGTGAGTTTTGGGTGAGTTTTAGGTGAGTTTTGGTTGAGTTATGGGTGAGTTTTAGGTGAGTTTCAGGTGAGTTTTGGGTGAGTTTTAGGTGAGTTTCGGGTGAGTTTCAGTTTTGGGTGAGTTTCAGGTGAGTTTTAGGTGAGTTGCAGTTTCGGATGAGTTTTGGGCGAGTTTCGGGTGAGTTTTAGGTGAGTTTCAGTTTCGGGTGAGTTTCGGGTGAGTTTTAGGTGAGTTGCAGTTTCGGATGAGTTTTGGGCGAGTTTCGGGTGAGTTTTAGGTGAGTTTCAGTTTCGGGTGAGTTTTGGGTGAGTTTTAGATGAGCTTTTGTTGAGTTTTGGGTGAGTTTCGGGTGAGTTTTAGGTGAGTTTCGGGTGAGTTTTAGGTGAGTTTTAGATGAGTTTTGGTTGAGTTTTGGTTGAGTTTTAGATTATTTTTGGGTGAGTTTCAGGTGAGTTTTGGTTGAGTTTCGGTTGAGTTTTAGATGATTTTTGGTTGAGTTTTAGGTGAGTTTTAGGTGAGTTTTGGTTGAGTTTTAGGTGAGTTTTGGTTGAGTTTCGGGTGAGTTTTAGGTGTGTTTTGGTTGAGTTTTAGGTGAGTATTGGTTGAGTTTCAGATGACTTTTCATTGAGTTTTGGTTGAGTTTTGAGTGAGTTTTGGATGAATTTCGGCTCTCCCCAGGCTGCTGGAGGCTGACTCCAAGTCGATGCGCTCGGTGAACGGCTCGCGGCGCAACAGCGGCTCCTCGCTGGTGTCCAGCTCCTCGGCCTCGTCCAACCTCAGCCACCTGGAGGAGGACACCTGGATCCTCTGGGGCCGCATCGTCAACGAGTGGGACGAGTGGAGGAAGAAGAAGGAGAAGCTGCTCAAGGTGGTTTTGGGGTGGAATTGTCCAGTTTGTTGGGTTTTGGGGTGGAATTGTCCAGTTTGTTGGGTTTTTGGGGTGGCTTTGTCCAGTTTGTTGGGTTTTGGGTTGGCTTTGTCCAGTTTGTTGGGTTTTGGGGTGGAATTGTCCAATTTGTTGGGTTTTGGGTTGGCTTTGTCCAATTTGTTGGGTTTTGGGGTGGCTTTGTCCAGTTTGTTGGGTTTTGGGGTGGCTGTGTCCAATTTGTTGGGTTTTGGGTTGGCTTTGTCCAGTTTGTTGGGTTTTGGGTTGGCTTTGTCCAATTTGTTGAGTTTTGGGGTGGCTTTGTCCAGTTTGTTGGGTTTTGGGGTGGAATTGTCAAATTTGATGGGTTTTGGGTTGGCTTTGTCCAGTTTGTTGGGTTTTGGGGTGCAGTTGTCCAGTTTGTTGGGTTTTGGTTTGGCTGTGTCCAGTTTGTTGGGTTTTGGGGTGGAATTGTCCAGTTTGTTGGGTTTTGGGGTGGAATTGTCCAGTTTGTTGGGTTTTGGTTTGGCTGTGTCCAGTTTGTTGGGTTTTGGGTTGGCTTTGTCCAATTTGTTGGGTTTTGGAGTGGAATTGTCCAGTTTGTTGGGTTTTGGGGTGGCTTTGTCCAGTTTGTTGGGTTTTGGGGTGGCTTTGTCCAGTTTGTTGGGTTTTGGGTTGGCTGTGTCCAGTTTGTTGGGTTTTGGGTTGGCTTTGTCCAATTTGTTGGGCTTTGGGTCGGAATTGTCCAGTTTGTTGGGTTTTGGGTTGGCTTTGTCCAGTTTGTTGGGTTTTGGGTTGGCTTTGTCCAGTTTGTTGGGTTTTGGGTCGGCTTTGTCCAGTTTGTTGGGTTTTGGGTCGGAATTGTCCAGTTTGTTGGGTTTTGGGTCGGCTTTGTCCAGTTTGTTGGGTTTTGGGGTGGAATTGTCCAGTTTGTTGGGTTTTGGGGTGGAATTGTCCAGTTTGTTGGATTTTGGGGTGGAATTGTCCAGTTTGTTGGGTTTTGGGTCGGAATTGTCCAATTTGTTGGGTTTTGGGTTGGCTTTGTCCAGTTTGTTGGGTTTTGGGTGGCTTTGTCCAGTTTGTTGGGTTTTGGGGTGGCTTTGTCCAATTTGTTGGGTTTTGGGCTGGAATTGTCCAGTTTGTTGGGTTTTGGGGTGGAATTGTCCAGTTTGTTGGGTTTTGGGGTGGCTTTGTCCAGTTTGTTGGGTTTTGGGGTGGAATTGTCCGGTTTGTTGGGTTTTGGGGTGGCTGTGTCCAATTTGTCGGGTTTTGGGGTGGAATTGTCCAATTGTTGGGTTTTGGGGTGGATGTGCCCAATTTGTCGGGTTTTGGGGTGGCTGTGTCCAATTTGTCGGGTTTTGGGGTGGCTGTGCCCAATTTGTCGGGTTTTGGGGTGGCTGTGTCCAATTTGTTGGGTTTTGGGTTGGCTTTGTCCAGTTTGTTGGGTTTTGGGGTGGCACCTGCTGAGCCCTGGAGCAGCAGATCTGGGGTCACGTTTGGGGTCAATGGAATGAGTTTGGGATCACGTTTGGGGTTTGAGGTGACACTTGGGGTGACACTTGGGGTGACACTTGGGGTGACACTTGGGGTGACACTGTGTCCCCAGGAGCTGATCCCACAGGGGATCCCGCAGCGCTTCCAGGCCATCGTGTGGCAGCTGCCGTGCCCTGGAGCAGCAGATCTGGGGTTGTGACTCTGGGGTCATGTTTAGGGTCCCCTTTGGGGTTTGAGGTGACACTTGGGGTGACACTTGGGGTGACACTTGTGGTGACACTTGGGGTGACACTTGGGGTGACACTGTGTCCCCAGGAGCTGATTCCACAGGGCATCCTGCCCCATTTCTGGGCCATCGTGTGGCAGCTGCCGTGCCCTGGAGCAGCAGATCTGGGGTTGTGACTCTGGGGTCATGTTTAGGGTCCCCTTTGGGGTTTGAGGTGACACTTGGGGTGACACTTGGGGTGACACTTGTGGTGACACTTGGGGTGACACTTGGGGTGACACTGTGTCCCCAGGAGCTGATTCCACAGGGCATCCTGCCCCATTTCTGGGCCATCGTGTGGCAGCTGCCGTGCCCTGGAGCAGCAGATCTGGGGTTGTGACTTTGGGGTCATGATTAGGATCCCATTTGGGGTTTGGGGTGACACTTGGGGTGACACTTGGGGTGACACTTGGGGTGACACTGTGTCCCCAGGAGCTGATCCCAAATGGGATCCAGCCCCATTTCCGGCCCGTCGTGTGGCACCTGCTGAGCCCTGGAGCAGCAGATCTGGGGTCACGTTTGAGGTCAATGGAATGAGTTTGGGATCACGTTTGGGGTTTGAGGTGACACTTGTGGTGACACTTGGAGTGACACTTGGGGTGACACTTGGGGTGACACTTGTGGTGACACTTGGGGTGACACTTGGGGTGACACTGTGTCCCCAGGAGCTGATCCCACAGGGGATCCAGCCCCATTTCCAGGCCATCGTGTGGCAGCTGCCGTGCCCTGGAGCAGCAGATCTGGGGTCACATTTGGGGTCATGTTTAGGATCCCGTTTGGGGTTTGGGATGACACTTGGGGTGACACTTGTGGTGACACTTGGGGTGACACTTGTGGTGACACTTGGGGTGACACTTGGGGTGACACTTGTGGTGACACTTGTGGTGACACCGTGTCCCCAGGAGCTGATCCCATAGGGGATCCTGCAGCACTTCCGGGCCGTCGTGTGGCAGCTGCCGTGCCCTGGAGCAGCAGATCTGGGGTCACGTTTGGGGTCAATGGAATGAATTTGGGATCACGTTTGGGGTTTGAGGTGACACTTGGGGTGACACTTGGGGTGACACTTGTGGTGACACTTGGGGTGACACTTGTGGTGACACTTGGGGTGACACTGTGTCCCCAGGAGCTGATCCCACAGGGGATCCAGCCCCATTTCTGGGCCATCGTGTGGCAGCTGCTGAGCCCTGGAGCAGCAGATCTGGGGTCACGTTTGGGGTCATGTTTAGGATCCCATTGGAATTTTGGGGTCCCATTTGAGGGGACACTTGGGGTGACACTTGGGGTGACACTTGGGGTGACACTGTGTCCCCAGGAGCTGATTCCACAGGGCATCCTGCCCCATTTCTGGGCCATCGTGTGGCAGCTGCCGTGCCCTGGAGCAGCAGATCTGGGGTTGTGACTTTGGGGTCATGTTTAGGATCCCGTTTGGGGTTTGGGGTGACACTTGAGGTGACACTTGGGGTGACACTTGGGGTGACACTTGTGGTGACACTTGGAGTGACACTTGGGGTGACACTTGGGGTGACACTGTGTCCCCAGGAGCTGATCCCACAGGGGATCCAGCCCCATTTCCAGGCCGTCGTGTGGCAGCTGCCGTGCCCTGGAGCAGCAGATCTGGGGACAATGACTTTGGGGTCAGGTTTAGGATCCCATTTGGGGTTTGAGGTGACACTTGTGGTGACACTTGGGGTGACACTTGGGGTGACACTTGTGGTGACACTGTGTCCCCAGGAGTTGATCCCACAGGGGATCCAGCCCCATTTCCGGGCCATCGTGTGGCAGCTGCCGTGCCCTGGAGCAGCAGATCTGGGGACAATGACTTTGGGGTCATGATTAGGATCCCATTTGGGGTTTGGGGTGACACTTGGGGTGACACTTGAGATGACACTTGGGGTGACACTGTGTCCCCAGGAGTTGATCCCACAGGGGATCCTGCCCCATTTCCAGGCCATCGTGTGGCACCTGCCGTGCCCTGGAGCAGCAGATCTGGGGTTGTGACTTTGGGGTCATGTTTAGGATCCCGTTTGGGGTTTGAGGTGACACTTGGGGTGACACTTGGGGTGACACTTGGGGTGACACTGTGTCCCCAGGAGTTGATCCCACAGGGGATCCAGCCCCATTTCCGGGCCGTCGTGTGGCAGCTGCCGTGCCCTGGAGCAGCAGATCTGGGGTCACGTTTGGGGTGAATGGAATGAGTTTGGGATCACGTTTGGGGTTTGAGGTGACACTTGGGGTGACACTTGGGGTGACACTTGGGGTGACACTGTGTCCCCAGGAGTTGATCCCACAGGGGATCCCGCAGCACTTCCAGGCCATCGTGTGGCAGCTGCCGTGCCCTGGAGCAGCAGATCTGGGGTTGTGACTCTGGGATCATGTTTAAGATCCCATTTGGGGTTTGGGGGTGACACTTGGGGTGACACTTGTGGTGACACTTGGGGTGACACTTGGGGTGACACTTGTGGTGACACTGTGTCCCCAGGAGTTGATCCCAAATGGGATCCAGCCCCATTTCCAGGCCGTCGTGTGGCGCCTGCCATGCCCTGGAGCAGCAGATCTGGGGTTGTGACTTTGGGGTCAGGTTTAGGATCCCATTTGGGGTTTGAGGTGACACTTGGGGTGACACTTGGGGTGACACTTGAGGTGACACTTGGGGTGACACTTGGGGTGACACTGTGTCCCCAGGAGCTGATCCCAAATGGGATCCAGCCCCATTTCCAGCCCGTCGTGTGGCACCTGCTGTGCCCTGGAGCAGCAGATCTGGGGTCACGTTTGGGGTCAATAGAATGAGTTTGGGATCACGTTTGGGGTTTGGGGTGACACTTGGGGTGACACTTGGGGTGACACTTGAGGTGACACTTGGGGTGACACTTGGGGTGACACTGTGTCCCCAGGAGCTGATCCGCAAGGGGATCCAGCCCCATTTCCAGGCCGTTGTGTGGCAGCAGCCGTGCCCTGGAGCAGCAGATCTGGGGTCACGTTTGGGGTCAATGGAATGAGTTTGGGATCACGTTTGGGGTTTGGGGTGACACTTGGGGTGACACTTGGGGTGACACTTGGGGTGACACTTGGGTGACACTTGGGGTGACACTTGGGGTGACACTGAGTCCCCAGGAGCTGATCCCACAGGGGATCCAGCCCCATTTCCGGGCCGTCGTGTGGCAGCTGCCGAGCCCTGGAGCAGCAGAGGGTCACGTTTGGGGTCAATGGAATGAGTTTGGGATCACGTTTGGGGTTTGGGGTGACACTTGGGGTGACACTTGTGGTGACACTTGGGGTGACACTTGGGGTGACACTGTGTCCCCAGGAGCTGATCCCAAATGGGATCCAGCCCCATTTCCAGGCCATCGTGTGGCAGCTGCTGAGCCCTGGAGCAGCAGATCTGGGGTCACTTTTGAGGTCAATGGAATGAGTTTGGGATCACGTTTGGGGTTTGAGGTGACACTTGGGGTGACATTTGTGGTGACACTTGGGGTGACACTTGGGGTGACACTTGTGGTGACACTGTGTCCCCAGGAGCTGATCCCACAAGGGATCCAGCCCCATTTCTGGGCCATCGTGTGGCAGCAGCCGTGCCCTGGAGCAGCAGATCTGGTGTCACGTTTGAGGTCAATGGAATGAGTGTGGGATCACGTTTGGGGTTTGGGGTGACACTGGGGGTGACACTTGGGGTGACACTTGTGGTGACACTTGTGGTGACACTTGGGGTGACACTTGTGGTGACACTTGGGGTGACACTTGGGGTGACACTTGGGGTGACACTGTGTCCCCAGGAGCTGATCCGCAAGGGGATCCCGCAGCACTTCCGGGCCATCGTGTGGCAGCTGCTGTGCAGCGCGGCCGAGCTGCCGCTCAAGGCGCAATACTCGGAGCTGCTGCGCATGTCGTCGCCCTGCGAGCGCCTGATCCGCCGCGACATCGCCCGCACCTACCCCGAGCACGACTTCTTCAAGGGCCAGGACAGCCTGGGCCAGGAGGTGCTCTTCAACGTGATGAAGGTGACAGCGTGGGGACAGCGCTGGGGGTGGCACTGGGACAGGGATCTGAGGTGGGACATGGGCCAGGAGATGTTCTTCAAGGTCATGAAGGTGACAGCGTGGGGACAGCGCTGGGGGTGGCACTGGGACAGGGATCTGAGGTGGGACAGGGCCAGGAGATGTTCTTCAACGTCATGAAGGTGACAGCGTGGGGACAGCGCTGGGGGTGGCACTGGGACAGGGAACTGAGGTGGGACAGGGTCAGGAGATGTTCTTCAAGGTCATGAAGGTGACAGCGTGGGGACAGCACTGGGGGTGGCACTGGGACAGGGATCTGAGGTGGGACAGGACCAGGAGATGTTCTTCAACGTGATGAAGGTGACAGCGTGGGGACACCGCTGGGGGTGGCACTGGGACAGGGAACTGAGGTGGGACAGGGTCAGGAGATGTTCTTCAATGTGATGAAGGTGACAGCGTGGGGACAGCGCTGGGGGTGGCACTGGGACAGGGCCAGGAGATGTTCTTCAAGGTCATGAAGGTGACAGCATGGGGACAGCGCTGGGGGTGGCACTGGGACAGGGCCAAGAGATGTTCTTCAAGGTCATGAAGGTGACAGCGTGGGGACACCACTCGGGGTGGCACTGGGACAGGGATCTGAGGTGGGACAGGGCCAGGAGATGTTCTTCAACGTGATGAAGGTGACAGCGTGGGGACACCGCTGGGGTGGCACTGGGACAGGGAACTGAGGTGGGACAGGGCCAGGAGATGTTCTTCAAGGTCATGAAGGTGACAGCGTGGGGACAGCGCTGGGGGTGGCACTGGGACAGGGATCTGAGGTGGGACATGGCCTGGAGATGTTCTTCAACGTCATGAAGGTGACAGCGTGGGGACAGCGCTGGGGGTGGCACTGGGACAGGGATCTGAGGTGGGACAGGGCCAGGAGATGTTCTTCAAGGTCATGAAGGTGACAGCGTGGGGACACGGCAGGGGTGGCACCGGGACAGGGATCTGAGGTGGGACAGGGCCTGGAGATGTTCTTCAACGTCATGAAGGTGACAGCGTGGGGACCGCGCTGGGGGTGGCACCGGGACAGGGATCTGAGGTGGGACAGGGCCTGGAGATGTTCTTCAAGGTCATGAAGGTGACAGCGTGGGGACACCGCTGGGGGTGGCACTGGGACAGGGATCTGAGGTGGGACAGGGCCAGGAGATGTTCTTCAAGGTCATGAAGGTGACAGCGTGGGGACAGCGCTGGGGGTGGCACTGGGACAGGGCCAGGAGATGTTCTTCAAGGTCATGAAGGTGACAGCGTGGGGACAGCGCTGGGGGTGGCACTGGGACAGGGATCTGAGGTGGGACAGGGCCAGGAGATGTTCTTCAAGGTCATGAAGGTGACTGCGTGGGGACAGCGCTGGGGGTGGGGCAGATGTTCCTCAGGGGCTGAAGGTGGCCCTGGGGACACTGGTCCATTGCCATCGGTGGGACAGGAGGTGAGGAGATGTTCCTCAGGGGCTGAAGGTGGCCCTGGGGACACTGGGCCATTGTCAATGGTGGGACAGGAGGTGGGACAGGAGTTGTGGAGATGTTCCTCAAGAGCTGAAGGTGACATTGAGGACACTGGGCCATTGCCATGGGTGGGACAGGAGTTGTGGAGATGTTCCTCAGGGGCTGAAGGTGGCCCTGGGGACACTGGGACAGGGACAGGAGGTGGACAGGAGGTGGGGAGATGTTCCTCAGGGGCTGAAGGTGACATTGAGGACACTGGGCCATTGCCATGGGTGGGACAGGAGGTGGGACAGGAGGTGAGGAGATGTTCCTCAGGGGCTGAAGGTGGCCCTGGGGACACTGGGCCATTGTCAATGGTGGGACAGGAGGTGGGACAGGACGGTGGGGAGATGTTCCTCAGGAGCTGAAGGTGACATTGGGGACACTGGGACATTGTCAATGGTGGGACATGAGGTGGGACAGGAGTTGTGGAGATGTTCCTCAGGAGCTGAAGGTGGCCCTGGGGACACTGGGACATTGCTATGGGTGGGACAGGAGGTGGGACAGGAGGTGAGGAGATGTTCCTCAAGAGCTGAAGGTGGGCCCTGGGGGACACTGGGCCATTGTCAATGGTGGGACATGAGGTGGGACAGGAGTTGTGGAGATGTTCCTCAGGAGCTGAAGGTGGCCCTGGGGACACTGGGCCATTGTCAATGGTGGGACAGGGAGTTGTGGAGATGTTCCTCAAGAGCTGAAGGTGACATTGAGGACACTGGGCCATTGTCAATGGTGGGACAGGAGGTGAGGAGATGTTCCTCAAGAGCTGAAGGTGACATTGGGGACACTGGGACAGGGACAGGAGGTGGGACATGAGTTGAGGAGATGTTCCTCAAGAGCTGAAGGTGGCCCTGGGGACACTGGGCCATTGTCAATGGTGGGACAGGAGTTGTGGAGATGTTCCTCAAGAGCTGAAGCTGGCCATGGGGACACTGGGCCATTGTCAATGGTGGGACATGAGGTGGGACATGAGTTGTGGAGATGTTCCTCAAGAGCTGAAGGGTGACATTGGGGACACTGGGACATTGTCAATGGTGGGGACTGGAGGTGAGGAGATGTTCCTCAGGGGCTGAAGGTGACATTGAGGACACTGGGACAGGGACAGGAGGTGGGACAGGAGGTGGGGAGATGTTCCTCAGGGGCTGAAGGTGACATTGAGGACACTGGGCCATTGCCATGGGTGGGACAGGAGGTGAGGAGATGTTCCTCAAGAGCTGAAGGTGACACTGGGGACACTGGGACAGGGACAGGAGGTGGGACAGGAGGTGGGACAGGAGATGAGGAGATGTTCCTCAGGGGCTGAAGGTGACATTGAGGACACTGGGCCATTGTCAATGGTGGGACAGGAGTTGTGGAGATGTTCCTCAGGAGCTGAAGGTGACATTGAGGACACTGGGCCATTGTCAATGGTGGGACAGGAGTTGTGGAGATGTTCCTCAGGAGCTGAAGGTGACATTGAGGACACTGGGCCATTGTCAATGGTGGGACAGGAGGTGTGGAGATGTTCCTCAGGAGCTGAAGGTGACATTGAGGACACTGGGCCATTGTCAATGGTGGGACAGGAGTTGTGGAGATGTTCCTCAGGAGCTGAAGGTGACATTGGGGACACTGGGCCATTGTCAATGGTGGGACAGGAGGTGGGACAGGAGTTGTGGAGATGTTCCTCAAGAGCTGAAGGTGACATTGAGGACACTGGGCCATTGTCAATGGTGGGACAGGAGGTGAGGAGATGTTCCTCAAGAGCTGAAGGTGACACTGGGGACACTGGGACAGGGACAGGAGGTGGGACAGGAGGTGAGGAGATGTTCCTCAAGAGCTGAAGGTGGCCCTGGGGACACTGGGCCATTGTCAATGGTGGGACAGGAGGTGGGACAGGAGTTGTGGAGATGTTCCTCAGGGGCTGAAGGTGGCCCTGGGGACACTGGGCCATTGTCAATGGTGGGACAGGAGGTGAGGAGATGTTCCTCAAGGGCTGCAGGTTACATTGGGGACACTGGGACAGGGACAGGAGGTGGGACAGGAGGTGAGGAGATGTTCCTCAGGGGCTGAAGGTGACATTGAGGACACTGGGCCATTGCCATGGGTGGGACAGGAGGTGAGGAGATGTTCCTCAGGGGCTGAAGGTGACATTGAGGACACTGGGCCATTGCCATGGGTGGGACAGGAGGTGAGGAGATGTTCCTCAGGAGCTGAAGGTGACATTGGGGACACTGGGCCATTGCCATGGGTGGGACAGGAGTTGTGGAGATGTTCCTCAAGAGCTGAAGGTGACATTGGGGACACTGGGCCATTGTCAATGGTGGGATAGGAGGTGGGACAGGAGTTGTGGAGATGTTCCTCAAGAGCTGAAGGTGACATTGAGGACACTGGGACAGGGACAGGAGGTGGGACAGGAGTTGTGGAGATGTTCCTCAAGGGCTGAAGGTGACATTGAGGACACTGGGCCATTGTCAATGGTGGGATAGGAGGTGGGACAGGAGTTGTGGAGATGTTCCTCAAGAGCTGAAGGTGACATTGAGGACACTGGGACAGGGACAGGAGGTGGGACAGGAGTTGTGGAGATGTTCCTCAAGAGCTGAAGGTGACATTGAGGACACTGGGCCATTGTCAATGGTGGGACAGGAGGTGAGGAGATGTTCCTCAAGAGCTGAAGGTGGCCCTGGGGACACTGGGCCATTGCCATGGGTGGGACAGGAGGTGAGGAGATGTTCCTCAAGGGCTGAAGGTGGCCCTGGGGAACTGGGCCATTGTCAATGGTGGGACAGGAGTTGTGGAGATGTTCCTCAAGAGCTGAAGGTGACATTGAGGACACTGGGCCATTGTCAATGGTGGGACAGGAGTTGTGGAGATGTTCCTCAGGAGCTGAAGGTGACATTGAGGACACTGGGCCATTGTCACTGGTGGGACAGGAGTTGTGGAGATGTTCCTCAAGAGCTGAAGGTGACATTGAGGACACTGGGACAGGGACAGGAGGTGGGACAGGAGGTGAGGAGATGTTCCTCAAGGGCTTAAAGTGGCCCTGGGGACACTGGGCCATTGTCACTGGTGGGACAGGAGGTGGGACAGGAGTTGTGGAGATGTTCCTCAAGAGCTGAAGGTGACATTGAGGACACTGGGCCATTGTCAGTGGTGGGACAGGAGGTGGGACAGGAGTTGTGGAGATGTTCCTCAAGAGCTGAAGGTGACATTGAGGACACTGGGCCATTGTCAGTGGTGGGACAGGAGGTGGGACAGGAGTTGTGGAGATGTTCCTCAAGAGCTGAAGGTGGCCCTGGGGACACTGGGCCATTGTCAATGGTGGGACAGGAGGTGGGACAGGAGGTGAGGAGATGTTCCTCAAGGGCTGCAGGTTACATTGGGGACACTGGGACAGGGACAGGAGGTGGGACAGGAGGTGAGGAGATGTTCCTCAAGAGCTGAAGGTGACATTGAGGACACTGGGCCATTGCCATGGGTGGGACAGGAGGTGAGGAGATGTTCCTCAGGGGCTGAAGGTGGCCCTGGGGACACTGGGCCATTGTCAATGGTGGGACAGGAGGTGGGACAGGAGTTGTGGAGATGTTCCTCAAGAGCTGAAGGTGGCCCTGGGGACACTGGGCCATTGCCATGGGTGGGACAGGAGGTGAGGAGATGTTCCTCAAGAGCTGAAGGTGACATTGGGGACACTGGGCCATTGCCATGGGTGGGACAGGAGGTGAGGAGATGTTCCTCAAGAGCTGAAGGTGACATTGAGGACACTGGGCCATTGCCATGGGTGGGACAGGAGGTGAGGAGATGTTCCTCAGGGGCTGAAGGTGACATTGAGGACACTGGGACAGGGACAGGAGGTGGGACAGGAGTTGTGGAGATGTTCCTCAGGAGCTGAAGGTGACATTGAGGACACTGGGCCATTGTCAATGGTGGGACAGGAGGTGGGACAGGAGTTGTGGAGATGTTCCTCAGGAGCTGAAGGTGACATTGGGGACACCGGGCCATTGTCAATGGTGGGACAGGAGTTGTGGAGATGTTCCTCAAGAGCTGAAGGTGACATTGAGGACACTGGGCCATTGCCATGGGTGGGACAGGAGGTGAGGAGATGTTCCTCAAGGGCTGAAGGTGACATTGAGGACACTGGGCCATTGTCAATGGTGGGACAGGAGGTGAGGAGATGTTCCTCAGGGGCTGAAGGTGGCCCTGGGGACACTGGGCCATTGCCATGGGTGGGACAGGAGGTGTGGAGATGTTCCTCAGGGGCTGAAGGTGACATTGAGGACACTGGGACAGGGACAGGAGGTGGGACAGGAGTTGTGGAGATGTTCCTCAGGAGCTGAAGGTGACATTGGGGACACTGGGACAGGGACAGGAGGTGGGACAGGAGTTGTGGAGATGTTCCTCAGGAGCTGAAGGTGACATTGAGGACACTGGGCCATTGTCAATGGTGGGACAGGAGTTGTGGAGATGTTCCTCAGGGGCTGAAGGTGACATTGAGGACACTGGGCCATTGTCAATGGTGGGACAGGAGGTGGGACAGGAGGTGAGGAGATGTTCCTCAGGAGCTGAAGGTGGCCCTGCTCCTTCTCCAGGCCTACTCGCTGGTGGACCGCGAGGTCGGTTACTGCCAGGGCAGCGCCTTCATCGTGGGACTGCTGCTCATGCAGGTGGGGCCTTCGGGAATGCCGGCGTTTTCCGGGAATGCCGGCGTTTTCCGGGAATGCCGGGGGTTTTTGGGAATTCCATGTGTTTTGGGAATGCCGGGGGTTTTTGGGAATTCCATGTGTTTTGGGAATTCCGTGAGTTTTTGGGAACTTCAGGGGTTTTTGGGAATTCCGGGGGTTTTTGGGAATTCCGGGGGTTTTTGGGAATTCCGGGGTTTTCCGGGAATTCCGGGGTTTTTGGGAACTCCAGGGGTTTTTGGGAATTCCAGGTGTTTTGGGAATTCCAGGTGTTTTGGGAATTCCGGGGGTTTTTGGGAATTACGAGGTTTTTCAGGAATTCCGGGTTTTTTTGGGAATTTCGGGTGTTTTGGGAATTCCGGGGGTTTTGGGGAATGCCGGGGTTATTTGGGAATTCCAGGGTTTTTTTTGGGAATTCCAGGGTTTTTTGGGAATTCCAGGGTTTTTTTGGAATTCCAGGGTTTTTTGGGAATTCTGGGGGTTTTTGGGAACTCCAGGGGTTTTTTTTGGGAATTCCAGGTTTTTTTGGAGAATTCCCGGTTTTTTTGGGAATTTCAGGTTTTGCTGGGAATTCCGGGATTTTTGGGAATTCCGTGTCCCCGCAGATGCCCGAGGAGGAGGCGTTCGGCGTTTGCTGGGAATTCTGGGATTTTTTGGGAATTCTGGGGTTTTTTTGGGAATCCCGGGGATTTTTCTGGGAATTCCCAGGGTTTTTTTTGGAATTCCGGGATTTCTGGGAATCTTTGCGTCCCCGCAGATGCCCGAGGAGGAGGCGTTCAGCGTTTGCTGGGAATTCTGGGATTTTTTTGGGAATCCATGGGATTTTGCTGGGAATTCGGGGTTTTTTTTTGGGAATCCCGGGGATTTTGCTGGGAATTCTGGGGTTTTTTTTGGGAATCCCGGGGATTTTTCTGGGAATTCCGGGTTTTTTTTGGGAATTCCGGTATTTTTGGGAATTCCGTGTCTCCCGCAGATGCCCGAGGAGGAGGCGTTCGACGTTTGCTGGAATTCTGGGATTTTTGATGGAATCCATGGGATTTTGCTGGGAATTCTGGGGTTTTTTTTGGGAATCCCGGGGGTTTTGCTGGGAATTCCCAGGGTTTTTTTTGGGAATTGCGGGATTTCTGGGAATTTTTGCGTCCTCGCAGATGCCCGAGGAGGAGGCGTTTGGCGTTTGCTGGGAATTCTGGGTTTTTTTTGGGAATCCATGGGATTTTGCTGGCAATTCTGGGGTTTTTTTTGGGGAATTCCAGGATTTTTCTGGGAATTCCAGCTTTTTTTGGGAATTGCGGGATTTCTGGGAATCTTTGCGTCCCCGCAGATGCCCGAGGAGGAGGCGTTCGGCGTTTGCTGGGAATTCTGGGATTTTTTTTGGGAATCCCGTGGATTTTGCTTGGAATTCTGGGGTTTTTTTGGGAATCCCGGGGATTTTTCTGGGAATTCCGGGTTTTTTGGGAATTCTGGGTTTTTTTTGGGGAATTCCAGGATTTTTTCAGGGAATTCCCAGGGGTTTTTTTTTGGGAATTGCGGGATTTCTGGGAATCTTTGCGTCCTCGCAGATGCCCGAGGAGGAGGCGTTCGACGTTTGCTGGGAATTCTGGGATTTTTGATGGAATCCCTGGGATTTTGCTGGGAATTCTGGGGTTTTTTTTGGGGAATTCCAGGGTTTTGCTGGGAATTCCCAGTTTTTTTTGGGAGTTCCGGGATTTTTGGGAATTGCGTGTCCCTCGCAGATGCCCGAGGAGGAGGCGTTCAGCGTTTGCTGGGAATTCTGGGATTTTTGATGGAATCCCTGGGATTTTGCTGGAATTCTGGGGTTTTTTTGGGGAATCCCGGGGATTTTGCTGGGAATTCTGGGGTTTTTTTTGGGAATCCCGGGGATTTTTCTGGGAATTCCGGGTTTTTTGGGAATTGCGGGATTTCTGGGAATCTTTGCGTCCCCGCAGATGCCCGAGGAGGAGGCGTTCAGCATTTCCTGGGAATTCTGGGATTTTTTTGGGAATCCATGGGATTTTGCTGGGAATTCTGGGGTTTTTTTTGGGGAATTCCAGGATTTTGCTGGGAATTCCGGGGTTTTTTTTGGGAATTCTGGGTTTTGCTGGGAATTCCCAGGTTTTTTTTTTGGGAATTGCGGGATTTCTGGGAATCTTTGCGTCCCCGCAGATGCCCGAGGAGGAGGCGTTCGACATTTCCTGGGAATTCTGGGGTTTTTGATGGAATCCCTGGGATTTTGCTGGGAATTCTGGGGTTTTTTTTGGGAATCCCGGGGATTTTTCTGGGAATTCCAGGTTTTTTGGGAGTTGTGGGATTTTTGGGAACTCCGGGATTTTTGGGAATTCCGTGTCTCCCGCAGATGCCCAAGGAGGAGGCGTTCAGCGTTTGCTGGGAATTCTGGGATTTTTTTGGGAATCCCGGGGATTTTGCTGGGAATTCTGGGTTTTTTTTGGGAATCCCGGGGATTTTTCTGGGAATTTCGGGGATTTTTGGGAGTTCCGGGATTTTTGGGAATTGCGTGTCCCTCGCAGATGCCCGAGGAGGAGGCGTTTGGCGTTTGCTGGGAATTCTGGGGTTTTTGATGGAATCCCTGGGATTTTGCTGGGAATTCTGGGGTTTTTTTGGGGAATTCTGGGTTTTGCTGGGAATTCCCAGGTTTTTTTCTGGGAATTGCGGGATTTCTGGGAGTCTTTGTGTCCCCGCAGATGCCCGAGGAGGAGGCGTTCGGCGTTTGCTGGGAATTCTGGAGTTTTTGATGAAACCCCTGGGATTTTGCTGGGAATTCTGGGGGTTTTTTGGGAATTCCAGGGTTTTTCTGGGAATTCCGGGTTTTTTTGGGAATTGCGGGATTTCTGGGAATCTTTGCGTCCCCGCAGATGCCCGAGGAGGAGGCGTTCGACATTTCCTGGGAATACTGGGGTTTTTGTTGAAACCCCGGGGATTTTGCTGGGGATTCTGGGGTTTTTTTGGAAATCCCAGGGATTTTTCTGGGAATTCCAGGTTTTTTGGGAATTCCGGGTTTTTTTGGGAATTGCGGGATTTCTGGGAATCTTTGCGTCCTCGCAGATGCCCGAGGAGGAGGCGTTCGACATTTCCTGGGAATTCTGGGGTTTTTGATGGAATCCCTGGGATTTTGCTGGGAATTCTGGGGTTTTTTTTGGGAATTCCAGGATTTTTCTGGGAATTCCGGGTTTTTTTGGGAATTGCGGGATTTCTGGGAATCTTTTCGTCCCCGCAGATGCCCGAGGAGGAGGCGTTCAGCGTCTTCGTGCGCCTCATGCAGCAGTACCGCCTGCGCGAGCTCTTCAAGCCCAGCATGGCCGAGCTGGGGCTCTGCATCTACCAGTTCGAGTTCCTGCTGCAGGTGGGACACCGGGGACACCCCGGGGACACCCTGGGGACACCTGGGGACACCGGGGACACCCCGGGGACACCCTGGGGACACCGGGGACACCCTGGGGACACCGGGGACAGTCTGGGGACACCCTGGGGACACCCTGGGGACAGCCTGGGGACACCCGGGGACACCTGGGGACACCCCGGGGACACCGGGGACACCCTGGGGACACCCTGGGGACACCGGGGACACCCGGGGACAGTCTGGGGACACCCTGGGGACACCCTGGGGACACCGGGGGACAGCCTGGGGACAGCCTGGGGACACCGGGGACAGTCTGGGGACACCTGGGGACACCCGGGGACAGCCTGGGGACACCCTGGGGACACCTGGGGACAGCAGGGGACAGTCTGGGGACAGCCTGGGGACACCGGGGACAGCCTGGGGACAGCCTGGGGACACCCTGGGGACAGCCTGGGGACACCGGGGACACACGGGGACACCTGGGGACACCCTGGGGACAGTCTGGGGACACCCTGGGGACAGTCTGGGGACACCCTGGGGACACCGGGGACACACGGGGACACCTGGGGACACCCTGGGGACACCCGGGGACACCCCGGGGACACCGGGAGACACCCTGGGGACAGTCTGGGGACACCCTGGGGACACCGGGGACACCCTGGGGACAGCCTGGGGACACCGGGGATACTGGGGACACCCTGGGGACAGCCTGGGGACACCGGGGGACACCAGGGACAGCCTGGGGACAGCCTGGGGACACCTGGGGACAGTCTGGGGACACCGGGGACACCGGGGACAGTCTGGGGACACCTGGGGACACCAGGGACACGTGGGAACACCGGGGACACCGGGGACACCCTGGGGACACCGGGGACACCGGGGACAGCCTGGGGACACCGGGGACACCGGGGACAGTCTGGGGACACCGGGGACAGCCCAGGGACACCCTGGGGACACCGGGGACAGCCTGGGGACAGTCTGGGGACAGTCTGGGGACACCGGGGACAGCAGGGGACAGCCTGGGGACACCCTGGGGACAGCCTGGGGACACCGGGGACACACCGGGGACACCTGGGGACACCGGGGACACCCTGGGGACACCGGGGACACACCGGGGACACCCTGGGGACACCGGGGACACCCTGGGGACACCATGGGGACACCCTGGGGACACCGGGGACAGTCTGGGGACACCGGGGACAGCCTGGGGACAGCAGGGACACACGGGGACACATGGGGACACCGGGGACAGCCTGGGGACAGCCTGGGGACACCCTGGGGACAGTCTGGGGACACCGGGGGACACCAGGGACAGCCTGGGGACACCGGGGACACCGGGGACACTGGGGACAGCCTGGGGACACCGGGGACACCAGGGACACCGGGGACAGTCTGGGGACACCGGGGACACCCTGGGGACACCCTGGGGACACCCTGGGGACACCGGGGACACCCTGGGGACACCCTGGGGACACCCCGGGGACAGCCTGGGGACACCCTGGGGACACCGGGGACACCCTGGGGACACCGGGGACAGTCTGGGGACACCCTGGGGACACCCTGGGGACACCCTAGGGACACCCTGGGGACACCCTAGGGACACCCTGGGGACACCCTGGGGACACCCTGGGGACACCCTAGGGACAGCCTGGGGACAAGGAGAAAGACAGGATGGGGACAGGGACAAGGACAGGATGGGGACAGGGGACACAATGGGGACAGGGAGGATGAGGGGACACGATGGGAACAGGAATGGGGGCAGGGATGGGGACAGTGAGGGGACAAGGACAGACTCCCAGTTTTGTCCTCATGTCCTGACCCCAAATTCCCGTTCTTGTCTGACCCAAATTCCCGTTCTTGTCCCCAAATCCAACCCCAAATTCCCGTTCTTGTCTGCCACCAAATTCCCGTTCTTGTCTGATCCCAAATTCCCGTTCTTGTCTGACCCAAATTCCCATTCTTGTCCCCAAATCCAACCCCAAATTCCCGTTCTTGTCTGATCCCAAATTCCCGTTCTTGTCTGACCCAAATTCCCGTTCTTGTCCCCAAATCCAACCCCAAATTCCCGTTCTTGTCTGACCCCAAATTCCTGTTCTTGTCTGATCCCAATTCCCGTTCTTGTCCCCAAATCCAGCCCCAAATTCCCATTCTTGTCTGACCCCAAATTCCCGTTCTTGTCCCCAAATCCAACCCCAAATTCCCGTTCTTGTCTGACCCCAATTCCCGTTCCTGTCTGACCCCAAATTCCCGTTCTTGTCTGACCCCAATTCCCGTTTTTGTCCCCGAATCCAACCCCAATTCCCATTCTTGTCTGACCCCAATTTCCCGTTCTTGTCCCCAAATCCAACCCCAAATTCACGTTCTTGTCCCCAAATCCAACCCCAAATTCCCGTTCTTGTCCCTGAATCCAGCCCCAAATTCCCGTTCTTGTCTGACTCCAATTCCCGTTCTTGTCTGACCCCAATTCCCGTTCCTGTCTGACCCCAAATTCCCGTTCTTGTCTGACCCCAATTCCCGTTCTTGTCTGACTCCAATTCCCGTTCTTGTCTGACTCCAATTCCCGTTCTTGTCTGACCCCAAATTCCCGTTCTTGTCTGACCCCAAATTCCCGTTCTTGTCTGACTCCAATTCCCGTTCTTGTCTGACCCCAAATTCCCGTTCTTGTCTGATCCCAAATTCCCGTTCTTGTCTGATCCCAAATTCCCCTTCTTGTCTGATCCCAATTCCCGTTCTTGTCCAACCCTGAATTCCCATTTTTGTCCCTGAACCCAACCCCAAATTCCCGTTCTTGTCTGACCCCAAATTCCCGTTCTTGTCTGACTCCAATTCCCGTTCTTGTCCCCAAATCCAACCCCAAATTCCCGTTCTTGTCTGACCCCAATTCCCGTTCTTGTCTGACCCGAATTCCTGTTTTTGTCCGACCTTGAATTCCCATTTTTGTCCGACCCTGAATTCCTGGTTTTGTCCCTGAACCTGACTCTGAATTCCTGTTTTTATCCGACCCCAAATTGCCATTTTTCGCCCCAAATCCAACCTTGAATTCTCGTTTTCATCACCAAATCCAACCCCGAATTTCTGGTTTTGTCTGACCCCAAATTCCCGTTTTTCTCCCAAAATTCCCGTTTTTCTCCTCAAATGCCCGTTTCTCTCCCCCAATCCAACCCCAAATTCCCCTTTTTCTCCCTCAATCCAACCCCAAATTCCCGTTTTTCTCCTCAAATTCCCGTTTTTCTCCCCCAATCCAACCCCAAATTCCCATTTTTCTCCCTCAATCCAACCCCAAATTCCCATTTTTCTCCCTCAATCCAACCCCAAATTCCCGTTTTTCTCCTCAAATTCCCACTTTTCTCCCCAAATCCAACCCCAAATTCCCGTTTTTCTCCCCCAATCCAGCCCCAAATTCCCATTTTTCTCCCAAAATTCCCATTTTTCTCCTCAAATTCCCACTTTTTCTCCCCCAATCCAACCCAAATTCCCATTTTTCTCCTCAAATTCCTCTTTTTCTCCCCAAATCCAACCCCAAATTCCCGTTTTTCTCCCCAAATCCGACCCCGCGTTGCCGCTTTCCGCGCAGGAGCAGCTGCCGGAGCTGAACGTGCACTTCCGCTCGCAGAGCTTCCTCACCTCCATGTACGCCTCGTCCTGGTTCCTCACGCTCTTCCTCACCACCTTCCCCCTGCCCGTGGCCACGCGCGTCTTCGACATCTTCATGTACGAGGTAGCCCAAAATCGGCCCCGTCCGACCCAAAATGTGGGGTCGGGGGGAGTCAGAATCCATCAGAAATGGGTTTGGGGTGGATCAGATCCTTCAAAAATGGCTTTGGGGTGGATCAGATCCTTCAAAAATGGGTTTGGGGTGGATCAGATCCTTCATAAATGGGTTTGGGTTTGACCAAATCCTCAAAAATGAGTTTGGGTTTGACCAAACCCTTCAAAAACGAGTTTGAGTTGGCTCAAACTCCTCAAAAATGGATTTGGTTTGACCAAGTCCCTCAAAAATGGGTTTGGAGTGGATGAAACTCCTCAGAAATGGGTTTGGGGTGGATCAGATCCGTCAAAAATGGGTTTGGGGTGGATCAGATCCTTCATAAATGGGTTTGGGGTGGATCTAATCCCTCAAAAATGGGTTTGGGTTTGACCAAACTCCTCAAAAATGGATTTGGTTTGACCAAGTCCCTCAAAAATGGGTTTGTGGTGGATCAAACTCCTCAAAAATGGGTTTGTGGTGGATTTTCAAATTCCTCATAAATGGGTTTGTGGTGGATCAAACTCCTCAAAAATGGGTTTGGCTTTGACCAAACTCCTCAAGAATGGGTTTGGGTTTGACCAAACTCCTCAAAAATGGGTTTGTGGTGGTTCAAACGCCTCAAAAATGGGTTTGTGGTGGATCAAACTCCTCAAGAATGGGTTTGGGTTTGACCAAACTCCTCAAAAATGGGTTTGGGTTTGACCAAACACCTCAAAAATGGGTTTGTGGTGGTTCAAACGCCTCAAAAATGGGTTTGTGGTGGATCAAACTCCTCAAGAATGGGTTTGGATTTGACCAAACTCCTCAAAAATGGGTTTGGGTTTGACCAAACACCTCAAAAATGGGTTTGTGGTGCATCAAACTCCTCAAAAATGGGTTTGAGTTTGACCAAACTCCTCAAAAATGGGTTTGGGTTTGACCAAATCCCTCAAAATTTGGGTGGATCCAAATCCCTCAGGATTTGGGGTGGTTCCTCACGCTCTTCCTCACCACCTTCCCCCTGCCCGTGGCCACGCGCGTCTTCGACATCTTCATGTACGAGGTAGCCCAAAATCGGCCCCTTCCGACCCAAAATGTGGGGTTGGGGGGAGTCAGAATCCATCAGAAATGGGTGTGGGGTGGATCAGATCCGTCAAAAATGGGTTTGGGGTGGATCAGATCCTTCATAAATGGGTTTGGGGTGGATGAAACTCCTCAAGAATGGGTTTGGGTTTGACCAAACTCCTCAAGAATGGGTTTGGGTTGGATCAAATCCCTCAGAAATGGGTTTGGGGTGGATGAAACTCCTCAAAAATGGGTTTGGGTTTGACCAAACTCCTCAAGAATGGGTTTGGGTTGGATCAAATGCCTCAGAAATGGGTTTGGGGTGGATGGTTTGGGTTTGACCAAATCCTTCAAAAATGAGTTTGAATTGGCTCAAACTACTCAAAAATGGATTTGGTTTGACCAAGTCCCTCAAAAATGGGTTTGTGGTGGATGAAACTCCTCAAAAATGGGTTTGGGGTGGATGAAATCCCTCAAAAATTGGTTTGGGGTGGATCAAACTCCTCAAAAATGGGTTTGGGGTAGATCTAATCCCTCAAAAATGGCTTTGGGGTGGATCAAACTCCTCATAAATGGGTTTGGGGTGGATCAAATTCCTCAAGAATGGGTTTGTAGTGGATCAAATCCCTCAAAAATGGGTTTGGGGTGGATCTAATCCCTCCAAAATGGGTTTGGGGTGGATCAAACTCCTCAGAAATGGGTTTGGGGTGCATCAAACTCCTCATAAATGGGTTTGGGTTTGACCAAACTCCTCAAGAATGGGTTTGGGGTGGATCAAATCCCTCAAAAATGGGTTTGGGGTGGATCAAACTCCTCAAAAATGGGTTTGGGGTGGATCAAACTCCTCAAAAATGGGTTTGTGATGGATCTAATCCGTCAAAAATGGGTTTGTGGTAAATCAAACTCCTCAAAAATGAGTTTGTGGTGGATCAAACTCCTCAGAAATGGGTTTGGGTGGATCAAATCCCTCAAAGATGGGTTTTTGAGGTGGCCACGGTGACCCCATGGTGGCCCAGTGACCCAGGGATGACCCGAGGTGGCCCCAGGGTGATCGTGGTGGCCCCAGGGTGGTCGTGGTGACCCAGGGATGACCCGAGGTGGCCCCAGGGTGGTTGTGGTGTCCCCAGGGTGGTCGTGGTGACCCAGAGATGACCCAAGATGGCCCCAGGGTGGTCGTGGTGGCCCCTGGGTGGTCGTGGTGACCCAGAGATGACCCGAGATGGCCCCAGGGTGGTTGTGGTGACCCAGGGATGACCCGGGGTGGTCGCAGTGGCCCCGCGGTGGCCGCAGTGACCCGAGGTGGCCCCGGGGTGGCCATGGTGGCCCCGTGGTGGCCGTGCTGACCCAGGGATGACCCGGGGTGGTCGCAGCGGCCCCATGGTGGCCGCAGTGACCCGAGGTGGCCCCGGGGTGGTCGTGGTGGCCCCGCGGTGGCCGCAGTGACCCGAGGTGGCCCCGGGTGGTCATGGTGGCCGCGGTGACCTGGGGATGACCCAGGGATGACCTGGGGTGGTCACGGTGGCCCTGCGGTGGCTGCGGTGACCCAGGGATGGCCGGGGTGGTCACGGTGGTCCCGCGGTGGCCGCAGTGACCCGAGGTGGCCCTGGGTGGTCATGGTGGCCGCAGTGACCTGGGGATGACCCAGGGATGACCCGGGGTGGTCACGGTGGCCCTGCGGTGGCTGCGGTGACCCAGGGATGACCTGGGGTGGTCACGGTAGCCCCATGGTGTCTGCGGTGACCCAGGGATGACTCGGGGTGGTCGCGGTGGCCCCGCGGTGGCCGCAGTGACCCGAGGCGGCCCCGGGGTGGTCGCGGTGGCCCCCGGTGGCCGCGCTGACCGGGCGGGGCCGCGGCAGGGGCTGGAGATCGTGTTCCGCGTGGGGATGGCCCTGCTGCAGTTCAACCAGGCCGAGCTGGTGCAGCTGGACATGGAGGGCATGTCCCAGGTACCCACCCAGCGCGGCCAGGGCTGGCCTGCGGTGGCCTTGGTCAGAGGGTGGCCTTGGGGTGGCCTTGGGGTGGCCTTGGTCAGAGGGGTGGGCTTGGGGTGGCCTTGGGGTGGCCTTGGTCAATGGGGTGGGATTGGGGTGGGCTTGGGGTGGCCTTGGTCAGAGGGGCAGCCTTGGGGTGGCCTTGGGTGGCCTTGGTCAATGGGGTGGGCTTGGGGTGGGATTGGTTAGTGGGGTGGCCTTGGGGTGGGCTTGGGGTGGCCTTGGTCAATGGGGTGGGATTGGGGTGGGGTTGGGGTGGCCTTGGTCAATGGGGTGGGTTTGGGGTGGCCTTGGTCAGAGGGGTGGCCTTGGGGTGGGGTTGGGGTGGGGTTGGTCAGTGGGGTGGGCTTGGGGTGGGGTTGGTCAGTGGGTGGGGTTGGGGTGGGGTTGGGGTGGCCTTGGTCAGAGGGGTGGGGTTGGGGTGGGCTTGGTCAGTGGGGTGGCCTTGGGGTGGCCTTGGTCAGAGGGGTGGGGTTGGGGTGGCCTTGGTCAGAGGGGTGGCCTTGGGGTGGGGTTGGGGTGGGGTTGGTCAGTGGGGTGGGGTTGGGGTGGGGTTGGTCAGTGGGGTGGGGTTGGGGTGGGTTTGGGGTGGCCTTGGTCAGAGGGGTGGCCTTGGGGTGGCCTTGGTCAGTGGGGTGGGCTTGGGGTGGGTTTGGGGTGGCCTTGGTCAGTGGGGTGGCCTTGGGGTGGCCTTGGTCAATGGGGTGGGGTTGGGGTGGCCTTGGTCAGAGGGGTGGGCTTGGGGTGGGCTTGGGGTGGGGTTGGTCAGAGGGGTGGGTTGGGGTGGGGTTGGTCAATGGGGCGGCCTTGGGGTGGCCTTGGTTCAGTGGGGCGGCCTTGGGGTGGCCTTGGTCAATGGGGTGGGCTTGGGGTGGGCTTGGTCAGAGGGTGGCCTTGGGGTGGCCTTGGTCAGAGGGTGGCCTTGGGGTGGCCTTGGTCAGAGGGGTGGGATTGGGGTGGGTTTGGGGTGGCCTTGGTCAATGGGGTGGCCTTGGGGTGGCCTTGGTCAATGGGGTGGGTTTGGGGTGGCCTTGGTCAGAGGGGTGGGATTGGGGTGGGTTTGGGGTGGCCTTGGTCAATGGGGTGGCCTTGGGGTGGCCTTGGTCAATGGGGTGGGTTTGGGGTGGCCTTGGTCAGAGGGGTGGGATTGGGGTGGGTTTGGGGTGGCCTTGGTCAGAGGGGTGGGCTTGGGGTGGCCTTGGTCAGAGGGGTGGCCTTGGGGTGGGGTTGGGGTGGGGTTGGTCAGTGGGGTGGGCTTGGGGTGGGGTTGGTCAGTGGGGTGGGGTTGGGGTGGGTTTGGGGTGGCCTTGGTCAGAGGGGTGGGGTTGGGGTGGCCTTGGTCAATGGGGTGGGCTTGGGGTGGCCTTGGTCAGTGGGGTGGGCTTGGGGTGGGCTTTGTCAGTGGGGTGGGCTTGGGGTGGGGTTGGTCAATGGGGTGGGCTTGGGGTGGCTTTGGTCAGAGGGGTGGGCTTGGGGTGGGCTTGGGGTGGGGTTGGTCAGAGGGGTGGCCTTGGAGTGGGGTTGGTCAGAGGGGTGGGGTTGGGGTGGCCTTGGGGTGGCCTTGGTCAGAGGGGTGGGGTTGGGGTGGCCTTGGTCAGTGGGGTGGCCTTGGGGTGGCCTTGGTCAATGGGGTGGGGTTGGGGTGGCCTTGGTCAGAGGGATGGGCTTGGGGTGGACTTGGGGTGGCCTTGGTCAATGGGGTGGGCTTGGGGTGGGTTTGGTCAATGGGGTGGGCTTGGGGTGGGATTGGGGTGGCCTTGGTCAGTGGGGTGGGCTTGGGGTGGCCTTGGGGTGGCCTTGGTCAATGGGGTGGGCTTGGGGTGGGCTTGGGGTGGCCTTGGTCAGTGGGGCGGGCTTGGGATGGGGTTTGGGGTGGGCTTGGGGTGGGATTTGGGGTGAGTTTGGTAAAATGGATGGGATTTGGGGTGGCCTTGGTGAGTGGATGGGATTTGGGGTGGGATTTGGGGTGGGTTTGGTCAATGGATGGGGTTTGGGATGGGTTTGGTCAATGGATGGAATTTGGGGTGGGATTGGTCAATGGCTGGGATTTGGGGTGGCCTTGGTCAGTGGATGGGATTTGGGGTGGGATTTGGGGTGGGTTTGGTCAATGGATGGGGTTTGGGGTGGGATTTGGGGTGGGTTTGGTCAATGGATAGGATTTGGGGTTTGGGGTTTCAGGTGGGTTTGGTCAATGGATGGGATTTGGGGTGGGATTTGGGGTGGGTTTGGTCAATGGATGGGGTTTGGGGTGGGATTTCGGGTGGGTGTGGTCAGTGGATGGGATTTGGGGTGGGTTTGGTCAATGGATGGGGTTTGGGGTGGGATTTCGGGTGGGTGTGGTCAATGGATGGGATTTGGGGTGGGATTTGGGATGGGTTTGGTCAATGGATGGGATTTGGGATGGAATTTGGTCAATGGATGGGATTTGGGATGGGATTTGGTCAATGGATGGGATTTGGGATGGGTTTGGTCAATGGATGGGGTTTGGGGTGGGATTGGTCAATGGATGGGATTTGGGGTGGGTTTGGTCAATGGATGGGTTTTGGGGTGGGATTTGCCAACGGGATGAGTTTATCCCCCTTTTGTCTTGGTTTCCCCCATTTGGGATGTTTTTGATCTCATTTTCCCGTTTCTGTTGTGCTGTCCCCGTTTTCGGGCCGGCCGTCCCCGCTGTGTCCGGAATTTCCCGTGTTTGATCTCGTTTTCCCGTTTCTGTTGTGCTCTCCCTGTTTTCCGGCCGGCCGTCCCCGCTGTGTTCGGAATTTCCCATTTTTGATCTCATTTTCCCGTTTCTGTTGTGCTGTCCCCATTTTCGGGCCGGCCGTCCCCGTTTTGTTTGGAATTTCCCGTGTTTGATCTCGTTTTCCCGTTTCTGTTCTGATTTCCCCGTTTTCGGGCTGACTCTCCCCGTTTTGTCCGGAATTTCCCATGTTTGATCTCATTTTCCCATTTCTGTTGTCATTTCCCCATTTTCGGGCCGGCCGTCCCCGTTTTGTTTGGAATTTCCCGTGTTTGATCTCGTTTTCCCGTTTCTGTTGTGCTGTCCCCGTTTTCGGGCCGGCCGTCCCCGTTTTGTCTGGAATTTCCCGTGTTTGATCTCGTTTTCCCGTTTCTGTTGTGCTGTCCCCGTTTTCGGGCCGGCCGTCCCCGCTGTGTCCGGAATTTCCCGTGTTTGATCTCATTTTCCCGTTTCTGTTGTCATTTCCCCATTTTCGGGCTGACTCTCCTTGTTTTATTCTGATTTCCCGTGTTTGATCTCATTTTCCCGTTTCTGTTGTGCTGTCCCCGTTTTCGGGCCGGCCGTCCCCGTTTTGTTTGGAATTTCCCGTGTTTGATCTCATTTTCCCGTTTCTGTTGTCATTTCCCCGTTTTCGGCGGCCGGCCGTCCCGCTGTGTCCGGGATCCGCGTGCCCGCAGTACTTCCAGAAGGTGATCCCGCACCAGTTCGACTCGTGCCCGGACCAGCTGATCCTGCGCGCCTGCCAGGTCAAGTACAACCCCCGCCGGATGAAGAGGTCAGGGGCCACCCCCGTCCCTGTCCCTGCGTCACCTCTGTCACCTCTGTCACCTCTGTCACCTCTGTCACTTGTGTCACCTGTGTCACCTCTGTCACTTGTGTCACCCCGTCCCTGTCCCTGTGTCACCTCTGTCACCTCTGTCACCTCTGTCACCTCTGTCACCTCTGTCACTTGTGTCACCTGTGTCACCTCTGTCACTTGTGTCACCCCGTCCCTGTCCCTGTGTCACCTCTGTCACCTGCGTCACCTGTGTCACCCCGTCACCTGTGTCACCCCGTCCCTGTCCCTGTGTCACCTCTGTCACCTGTGTCACCTCTGTCATTTGTGTCACCCCTGTCCCTGCGTCACCTCTGTCACCTCTGTCACCTCTGTCACCTCTGTCACCGTCCCTGTGTCACTTCTGTCACCTGCTTCACCTCTGTCACCCCCATCCCTGTCCCTGTGTCACCTCTGTCACCTGCGTCACCTCTGTCACCGTCCCTGTGTCACCTCTGTCACCTCTGTCACCTGTGTCACCTGTGTCACCTCTGTCCCTGTGTCACCCCCGTCCCTGTCCCTGCATCACCTCTGTCACCTCTGTCACCTCTGTCACCGTCCCTGTGTCACTTCTGTCACCTGCTTCACCTCTGTCAACCCCGTCCCTTTCCCTGTGTCACCTCTGTCACCTGCGTCACCTCTGTCACCTGTGTCACCTGTGTCACCTCTGTCCCTGTGTCACCCCCGTCCCTGTCCCTGTGTCACCTGTGTCACCTGGGTCACCCCCGTCCCTGTCCCTGTGTCACCTGTGTCACCTCCGTCCCTGTCCCTGTGTCACCTCTCTCACCTGTGTCACCTCCTGTCCCTGTCCCCTTTGTCCCCTGTGTCACCTCTGTCCCCTGTGTCACCTCCTGTCCCTGTCCCCTCTGTCCCCTGTGTCACCTCTGTCCCCTGTGTCACCTCCTGTCCCTGTCCCCTTTGTCCCCTGTGTCACCTCTGTCCCTGTCTCCTCTGTCCCCTGTGTCACCTCTGTCCCCTGTGTCACCTCCTGTCCCTGTCCCCTCTGTCCCCTGTGTCACCTCTGTCCCCTGTGTCACCTCCTGTCCCTGTCCCCTTTGTCCCCTGTGTCACCTCTGTCCCCTGTGTCACCTCCTGTCCCTGTCCCCTCTGTCCCCTGTGTCACCACTGTCCCCTGTGTCACCTCCTGTCCCTGTCCCCTTTGTCCCCTGTGTCACCTCTGTCCCCTGTGTCACCTCCTGTCCCTGTCCCCTCTGTCCCCTGTGTCACCACTGTCCCCTGTGTCACCTCCTGTCCCTGTCCCCTTTGTCCCCTGTGTCACCTCTGTCCCTGTCTCCTCTGTCCCCTGTGTCACCTCTGTCCCCTGTGTCACCTCCTGTCCCTGTCCCTTTGTCCCCTGTGTCCCCTTTGTCCCCTGTGTCACCTCCTGTCCCTGTCCCCTCTATCCCCTGTGTCACCTCTGTCCCCTGTGTCACCTCCTGTCCCTGTCCCCTTTGTCCCCTGTGTCACCTCTGTCCCCTGTGTCACCTCCTGTCCCTGTCCCCTCTGTCCCCTGTGTCACCTCTGTCCCCTGTGTCACCTCCTGTCCCTGTCCCCTCTGTCCCCTGTGTCACCTCTGTCCCTGTCTCCTCTGTCCTCTGTCCCCATCTCTGTCCCCCCATCCCCATCCTTGCCCCTGTCCCCTCTGTCCCCATCTCTGTCCCCTCTGTCCCCTATCCCTGTCCCTGTGTCCCCTATGTCCCCTGTGTCCCCTGTCCCTGTCCCCAGCTGTCCCTGTCCCCTCTGTCCCCAGCTGTCCCCAGCTGTCCCGTGTCCCTGTCCCTGTCCCTGTGTCCCCAGCTGTCTCCTTTGTCCCCAGCTGTCCCTGTCCCTGTGTCCCCATTGTACCCTGTGTCCCCCTTGTCCCCATTGTCCCCATTGTCCCTGTGTCCCTGTCCCTATTGTCCCCATTGTCCCCATTGTCCCCACTGTCCCCATTGTCCCCATTGTCCCCTTTGTCCCCTATATCCCCATGGTCCCCATTGTCCCCACTGTCCCCATTGTCCCCACTGTCCCCATTGTCCCCATTGTCCCCTATATCCCCATTGTCCCCATTGTCCCCATTGTCCCCTGTGTCCCCATTGTCCCCTATATCCCCATTGTCCCCATTGTCCCCACTGTCCCCATTGTCCCCTGTGTCCCCATTGTCCCTGTGTCCCTGTCCCTATTGTCCCCATTGTCCCCATTGTCCCCACTGTCCCCACTGTCCCCACTGTCCCCACTGTCCCCATTGTCCCCATTGTCCCCGTTGTCCCCTGTGTCCTGTGTCCCTGTCCCCATTGTCCCCACTGTCCCCACTGTCCCCGATGTCCCCACCGTCCCCACTGTCCCCTGTGTCCCCATTGTCCCCATTGTCCCCACTGTCCCCTGTGTCCCCATTGTCCCCATTGTCCCCAATGTCCCCTGCTGTCCCCATTGTCCCCATTGTCCCCATTGTCCCTGTCCCTCCCCAGGCTGGAGAAGGAATATGCCGCCCTCAAGAGCAAAGAGATGGAGGAGCAGATCGAGATCAAGGTGGGACATCTGGGGACACCTGGGGACACCTGGGGACATCTGGGGACACCTGGGACACCTGGGGACACCTGGGGACACCTGGGACATCTGGGGGACATCTGGGGGCACCTGGGGACACCTGGGGGACACCTGGGGCCACCTGGGACATCTGGGGCCACCTGGGACAGCTGGAGACACGTGGGGGACATCTGGGGTGACCTGGGGACACCTGGGACATCTGGGGTGCCCTGGGGACACCTGGGACATCTGGGGTGCCCTGGGGACACCTGGGGACACCTGGGACATCTGGAGACATGTGGGGGACATCTGGGGTGACCTGGGGACACCTGGGACATCTGGGGTGACCTGGGGACACCTGGAACAGCTGGGGACACCTGGGGACACTGCGGGTCCTCACGGGGTCATCCTGAGCCATCCCGCGGCCATTGGAGCCACCCCAGTGTCACTTTGAGCCACCCCAGGGTCACCAAAGCCACCCCGCGTCACCAAAGTCACTCTGGAGCCACCTTGGGTCACCCCAGAGTCACTTTGGGTCACCTCAGGGTCACCAAAGCCACCCCGGGGCCACCTGGCCCATCCTTGGGGCCACCAAAGCCACTCTGGAGCCACCTTGGGTCATGTGAGGGTCACCTTGAGCCACCGCAGGGTCACCAAAGCCACCCTGGCTGTCCCCAGGGTTGGTGACACATGGGGACATCCCCTGCCCTTCCCTGGGCTAATGTCCCTTTGTCCCCTCCCTGTCACCTCCCTGTCCCCTCCCTGTCCCCTCATTGTCCCCTCCCTGTCCCCTCACTGTCCCCTCCCTGTCCCCTCATTGTCCCCTCATTGTCCCCTCCCTGTCCCCTCATTGTCCCCTCCCTGTCCCCTCATTGTCCCTTCATTGTCCCCTCCCTGTCCCCTCATTGTCCCCTCCCTGTCCCCTCATTGTCCCCTCATTGTCCCCTCCCTGTCCCCTCATTGTCCCTTCATTGTCCCCTCCCTGTCCCCTCATTGTCCCCTCCCTGTCCCCTCCCTGTCCCCTCATTGTCCCCTCACTGTCCCCTCCCTGTCCCCTCATTGTCCCCTCATTGTCCCCTCCCTGTCCCCTCATTGTCCCCTCATTGTCCCCTCATTGTCCCCTCATTGTCCCCTCATTGTCCCCTCCCTGTCCCCTCCCTGTCCCCTCCCTGTCCCCTCTCTGTCCCCTCCCTGTCCCCTCATTGTCCCCTCATTGTCCCCTCCCTGTCCCCTCATTGTCCCCTCACTGTCCCCTCATTGTCCCCTCATTGTCCCCTCATTGTCCCCTCTCTGTCCCCTCATTGTCCCCTCTCTGTCCCCTCTCTGTCCCCTCATTGTCCCCTCTCTGTCCCCTCATTGTCCCCTCTCTGTCCCCTCATTGTCCCCTCCCTGTCCCCTCCCTGTCCCCTCATTGTCCCCTCACTGTCCCCTCCCTGTCCCCTCATTGTCCCCTCTCTGTCCCCTCATTGTCCCCTCCCTGTCCCCTCATTGTCCCCTCCCTGTCCCCTCATTGTCCCCTCACTGTCCCCTCCCTGTCCCCTCATTGTCCCCTCATTGTCCCCTCCCTGTCCCCTCATTGTCCCCTCCCTGTCCCCTCTCTGTCCCCTCCCTGTCCCCTCATTGTCCCCTCCCTGTCCCTTCAGCGGCTCCGCTCCGAGAATCGGCTCCTGAAGCAGCGAATCGAGACCCTGGAGAAGGTGAGGACCCCAAAAAAACCTCCCCAAAAAACCCCAAAACCCCCCAGAAAACCCCAAAACACCACATGGAACCCAAAACAAACCCAAAAAACCCCAAAACACCAAATGGAACCCAAAAACAAACCCAAAACACCGCATGGAACCCAAAACAAACCCAAAAAAACCCTAAAACACCAAATGGAACCCAAAACAAACCCAAAAAACCCCAAAACACCGCATGGAAGCCAAAAACAAACCCAAAAAACCCTAAAACACCACATGGAACCCAAAAACAAACCCAAAAAACCCCAAAACACCACATGGAACCCAAAAACAAACCCAAAAAACCCTAAAACACCACATGGAACCCAAAAACAAACCCAAAAAAACCCTAAAACACTACATGGAAGCCAAAACCAAACCCAAAAAAACCTAAAACACCACATGGAACCCAAAAACAAACCCAAAAAACCCCAAAACACCGCGTGGAACCCAAAACCGTCCCAAAAAATCACCCCAAAAACCCCAAAACACCGCATGGAACCCAAAAACAAACCGAAAAAAAACCCCAAAACCAAACCCAAAACACCGCATGGAACCCAAAACCAACCCAAAAAATCACCCAAAAAACCCCAAAACTGCATGGAGCCCAAAAACAAACCCAAAAAACCCAAAAAACCCCAAAACACCGCGTGGAACCCAAAACCACCCAAAAAAAATCACCCCAAAAATCCCAAAACACGGCACGGAACCCTAAAAACAAACCCAAAACCAAACCCAAAAAACCCTAAAACAAACAAAAAAAATGTTGAGATTAAAAAAAAAATCATTCTTGCCCAAAATCCCCCATTTTGAGATTTAAAAAAAATCATTTTTGCCCAAAATCCCCCATTTTGAGCTTTAAAAAAAAATAAATATTGCCCCAAATCCCCAATTTTGAGATTTAAAAACAATCATTTTTGCCCAAAATCGCCCATTTTGAGCCCAAAATCGCCCATTTTGAGGTGAAACAATCATTTTTGCCCAAAACTGCCAGATTTGGGACCAGATCCCCAGCCCAGCGCCACGGGAACACGGGAATTGCGGGAATTCGCGGGGGGGACGCGGGAGTCACTGTCACTGTCACTGTGTCACTGTGTCACTGTGTCACTGTCACTGTCACTGTGTCACTGTGTCACTGTCACTGTGTCACTGTGTCACTGTCACTGTCACTGTGTCACTGTGTCACTGTCACTGTGTCACTGTGTCACTGTGTCACTGTGTCACTGTGTCACTGTGTCACTGTGTCACTGTGTCACTGTCACTGTGTCACTGTGTCACTGTCACTGTGTCACTGTGTCACTGTGTCACTGTGTCACTGTGTCACTGTGTCACTGTGTCACTGTGTCACTGTCACTGTCACTGTGTCACTGTGTCACTGTGTCACTGTCACTGTGTCACTGTCACTGTGTCACTGTCACTGTGTCACTGTGTCACTGTGTCACTGTCACTGTCACTGTGTCACTGCCACTGTGTCACTGTCACTGTGTCACTGTGTCACTGTCACTGTGTCACTGTGTCACTGTCACTGTGTCACTGTCACTGTGTCACTGTGTCACTGTCACTGTGTCACTGTGTCACTGTGTCACTGTCACTGTGTCACTGTGTCACTGTGTCACTGTGTCACTGTCACTGTGTCACTGTGTCACTGTGTCACTGTGTCACTGTCACTGTGTCACTGTGTCACTGTGTCACTGTGTCACTGTGTCACTGTCACTGTGTCACTGTGTCACTGTCACTGTGTCACTGTGTCACTGTCACTGTCACTGTGTCACTGCCACTGTGTCACTGTCACTGTGTCACTGTGTCACTGTCACTGTGTCACTGTGTCACTGTGTCACTGTGTCACTGTCACTGTCACTGTGTCACTGTGTCACTGTGTCACTGTCACTGTGTCACTGTCACTGTGTCACTGTGTCACTGTGTCACTGTGTCACTGTGTCACTGTGTCACTGTCACTGTGTCACTGTGTCACTGTGTCACTGTGTCACTGTCACTGTGTCACTGTCACTGTGTCACTGTCACTGTGTCACTGTCACTGTGTCACTGTCACTGTGTCACTGTGTCACTGTGTCACTGTGTCACTGTCACTGTGTCACTGTGTCACTGTGTCACTGTCACTGTCACTGTGTCACTGTGCCACTGTCACTGTGTCACTGTGTCACTGTGTCACTGTCACTGTGTCACTGTGTCACTGTGCCACTGTCACTGTGTCACTGTGTCACTGTGTCACTGTCACTGTGTCACTGTGTCACTGTGTCACTGTCACTGTCACTGTGTCACTGTGCCACTGTCACTGTGTCACTGTGTCACTGTGTCACTGTGTCACTGTCACTGTCACTGTGTCACTGTGTCACTGTCACTGTGTCACTGTGTCACTGTGTCACTGTGTCACTGTCACTGTGTCACTGTGTCACTGTGTCACTGTGTCACTGTCCCTGTGTCACTGTCACTGTGTCACTGTGTCACTGTGTCACTGTCACTGTGTCACTGTCACTGTGTCACTGTCACTGTGTCACTGTCACTGTGTCACTGTGTCACTGTGTCACTGTGTCACTGTCACTGTGTCACTGTGTCACTGTGTCACTGTGTCACTGTCCCTGTGTCACTGTCACTGTGTCACTGTGTCACTGTCACTGTGTCACTGTCACTGTGTCACTGTGTCACTGTGTCACTGTCACTGTGTCACTGTGTCACTGTGTCACTGTCACTGTGTCACTGTCACTGTGTCACTGTGTCACTGTCACTGTGTCACTGTGTCACTGTGTCACTGTCACTGTCACTGTGTCACTGTCACTGTGTCACTGTCACTGTGTCACTGTCACTGTGTCACTGTGTCACTGTGTCACTGTGTCACTGTGTCACTGTCACTGTGTCACTGTGTCACTGTGTCACTGTGTCACTGTCACTGTCACTGTGTCACTGTCACTGTGTCACTGTCACTGTGTCACTGTCACTGTGTCACTGTGTCACTGTCACTGTGTCACTGTCACTGTGTCACTGTCACTGTCACTGTGTCACTGTGTCACTGTGTCACTGTGTCACTGTCACTGTGTCACTGTGTCACTGTCACTGTGTCACTGTCACTGTGTCACTGTGTCACTGTGTCACTGTGTCACTGTGTCACTGTGTCACTGTCACTGTGTCACTGTCACTGTGTCACTGTGTCACTGTGTCACTGTGTCACTGTCACTGTGTCACTGTCACTGTGTCACTGTGTCACTGTCACTGTGTCACTGTGTCACTGTGTCACTGTGTCACTGTGTCACTGTCACTGTGTCACTGTGTCACTGTCACTGTCACTGTGTCACTGTGTCACTGTGTCACTGTCACTGTGTCACTGTCACTGTGTCACTGTCACTGTGTCACTGTGTCACTGTCACTGTGTCACTGTGTCACTGTGTCACTGTGTCACTGTCACTGTCACTGTGTCACTGCCACTGTGTCACTGTCACTGTGTCACTGTGTCACTGTGTCACTGTGTCACTGTGTCACTGTCACTGTGTCACTGTCACTGTGTCACTGTGTCACTGTCACTGTGTCACTGTGTCACTGTGTCACTGTGTCACTGTGTCACTGTGTCACTGTCACTGTGTCACTGTGTCACTGTCACTGTGTCACTGTGTCACTGTCACTGTCACTGTGTCACTGCCACTGTGTCACTGTCACTGTGTCACTGTGTCACTGTCACTGTGTCACTGTGTCACTGTGTCACTGTCACTGTGTCACTGTCACTGTGTCACTGTCACTGTGTCACTGTGTCACTGTGTCACTGTGTCACTGTCACTGTCACTGTGTCACTGTGTCACTGTGTCACTGTCACTGTGTCACTGTCACTGTGTCACTGTGTCACTGTGTCACTGTGTCACTGTGTCACTGTGTCACTGTCACTGTGTCACTGTGTCACTGTGTCACTGTGTCACTGTCACTGTGTCACTGTCACTGTGTCACTGTGTCACTGTCACTGTCACTGTGTCACTGTGTCACTGTCACTGTGTCACTGTGTCACTGTGTCACTGTCACTGTGTCACTGTCACTGTGTCACTGTGTCACTGTGTCACTGTGTCACTGTCACTGTGTCACTGTGTCACTGTGTCACTGTGTCACTGTCACTGTGTCACTGTGTCACTGTGTCACTGTCACTGTCACTGTGTCACTGTGCCACTGTCACTGTGTCACTGTGTCACTGTGTCACTGTGTCACTGTCACTGTCACTGTGTCACTGTGTCACTGTGTCACTGTGTCACTGCCACTGTGTCACTGTCACTGTGTCACTGTGTCACTGTCACTGTCACTGTGTCACTGTGTCACTGTGTCACTGTGTCACTGTGTCACTGTGTCACTGTCACTGTGTCACTGTGTCACTGTGTCACTGTGTCACTGTCACTGTGTCACTGTGTCACTGTGTCACTGTCACTGTGTCACTGTCACTGTGTCACTGTGTCACTGTCACTGTGTCACTGTGTCACTGTGTCACTGTCACTGTCACTGTGTCACTGTCACTGTGTCACTGTCACTGTGTCACTGTCACTGTGTCACTGTGTCACTGTGTCACTGTGTCACTGTGTCACTGTCACTGTGTCACTGTGTCACTGTGTCACTGTGTCACTGTCACTGTCACTGTGTCACTGTCACTGTGTCACTGTCACTGTGTCACTGTCACTGTGTCACTGTGTCACTGTCACTGTGTCACTGTCACTGTGTCACTGTCACTGTCACTGTGTCACTGTGTCACTGTGTCACTGTGTCACTGTCACTGTGTCACTGTGTCACTGTCACTGTGTCACTGTGTCACTGTGTCACTGTCACTGTGTCACTGTGTCACTGTGTCACTGTGTCACTGTCACTGTGTCACTGTCACTGTGTCACTGTCACTGTGTCACTGTGTCACTGTGTCACTGTGTCACTGTCACTGTGTCACTGTCACTGTGTCACTGTCACTGTCACTGTGTCACTGTCACTGTGTCACTGTGTCACTGTCACTGTGTCACTGTGTCACTGTGTCACTGTGTCACTGTGTCACTGTCACTGTGTCACTGTGTCACTGTGTCACTGTGTCACTGTGTCACTGTCACTGTGTCACTGTGTCACTGTGTCACTGTGTCACTGTCACTGTGTCACTGTGTCACTGTGTCACTGTCACTGTCACTGTGTCACTGTGTCACTGTGTCACTGTGTCACTGTGTCACTGTGTCACTGTCACTGTGTCACTGTCACTGTGTCACTGTGTCACTGTGTCACTGTGTCACTGTCACTGTGTCACTGTCACTGTGTCACTGTCACTGTGTCACTGTGTCACTGTCACTGTGTCACTGTCACTGTGTCACTGTCACTGTCACTGTGTCACTGTGTCACTGTGTCACTGTGTCACTGTCACTGTGTCACTGTCACTGTGTCACTGTCACTGTCACTGTGTCACTGTGTCACTGTGTCACTGTGTCACTGTCACTGTGTCACTGTCACTGTCACTGTGTCACTGTGTCACTGTGTCACTGTGTCACTGTCACTGTGTCACTGTCACTGTCACTGTGTCACTGTGTCACTGTGTCACTGTGTCACTGTCACTGTGTCACTGTCACTGTCACTGTGTCACTGTGTCACTGTGTCACTGTGTCACTGTGTCACTGTGTCACTGTCACTGTGTCACTGTCACTGTGTCACTGTGTCACTGTGTCACTGTGTCACTGTCACTGTGTCACTGTCACTGTGTCACTATGTCACTGTGTCACTGTCCCTCTGTCCCTCTCTCCCTCTGTCCCTCTGTCCCTCTGTCCCCCTGTCCCCATTTCCCCCTGTCCCTCTGTCCCTGTGTCCCCCTGTCCTCCTGTCCCCTCTCTGTCCCTCTGTCCCTCTGTCCCCCTGTCCCCCTGTCCCCTCTCTGTCCCTCTGTCCCTCTCTCCCTCTTTCCCCCTGTCCCTCTGTTCCCCTGTCCCTCTGTCCCTCTGTCCCTTCTCTGTCCCCCTGTCCCCTCTCTGTCCCCTCTCTGTCCCCCTGTCCCTCTGTCCCCTCTCTGTCCCTCTGTCCCCTCTCTGTCCCCTCTCTGTCCCTCTGTCCCTCTGTCCCCCTGTCCCGCTGTCGCTGTCTCTGACCCGTCTCTGTCTCTGTCCCTCCCCCAGGAGAGCGCGGCCCTGGCCGATCGCCTCATCCAGGTACGGCCCCGACATCCCGGCATTCCCGACATCCCGGCATTCCCGACATCCCGACATTCCCAACATCCCGGCATTCCCGACATCCCGACATTCGCGACATCCCGGCATTCCCGACATCCCGACATTCCCGACATCCCGAAATTCCCGACATCCCAGCATTCCCGACATCCCGGCATTCCCGACATCCCGACATCCCGACATCCCCGACATCCCGGCATTCCCGACATCCCGGCATTCCCGACATTCCCGACATCCCGGCATTCCTGACATTCCCGACATCCCGGCATTCCCAACATCCCCGACATTCCCGACATCCCGGCATTCCCGACATCCCGACATTCCCAACATCCCGGCATTCCCGACATCCCGACATCCCCGACATCCCGACATTCCCGACATCCCGACATTCCCAACATCCCGGCATTCCCGACATCCCGACATTCGCGACATCCCGGCATTCCCAACATCCCGACATCCTGGCATTCCCGACATCCCAGCATTCCCGACATCCCAACATCCCCGACATCCCGGCATTCCCGACATCCCGGCATTCCCGACATCCCAGCATTCCCGACATCCCAACATCCCCGACATCCCGGCATTCCCGACATCCCGGCATTCCCGACATCCCGACATTCCCGACATCCCGGCATTCCCGACATCCCAACATCCCGACATTCCCGACATCCCAGCATTCCCGACATCCCAGCATTCCCGACATCCCGACATCCCGGCATTCCCAACATCCCGACATTCCCGACATCCCGGCATTCCCGACATCCCAGCATTCCCGACATCCCGACATCCCGGCATTCCCAACATCTTGACATTCCCGACATCCCGGCATTCCCGACATCCCAGCATTCCCGACATCCCGGCATTCCCGACATCCCGGCATTCCCGACATCCCGACATCCCAGCATTCCCGACATCTCGGCATTCCCGACATCCCGGCATTCCCAACATCCCCGACATCCCGGCATTCCCAACATCCCGACATCCTGGCATTCCCGACATCCCAGCATTCCCGACATCCCAACATCCCCGACATCCCGGCATTCCCGACATCCCGGCATTCCCGACATCCCAGCATTCCCGACATCCCAACATCCCCGACATCCCGGCATTCCCGACATCCCGGCATTCCCGACATCCCAGCATTCCCGACATCCCAACATCCCCGACATCCCGGCATTCCCGACATCCCGGCATTCCCGACATCCCGGCATTCCCGACATCCCGACATCCTGGCATTCCCGACATCCCGGCATTCCCGACATCCCGGCATTCCCGACATCCCGACATCCTGGCATTCCCGACATCCCGGCATTCCCAAAATCCCCGACATCCCAGCATTCCCAGCATCCCACCACCGTCACCATCCCGGCATTCCCAACGTCCCGACATTCCCGACATCCCGGCACCGTCACCATCCCGGCATTCCTGACATCCCGACTTTCCCAATATTCCCAATCTTCATCCCAACTTTCCCAATATTCCCAATCTTCATCCCAACATTCCTGGTATTCCCGATCATCATCCCCATCATCATCCCGACATTCCCAACATTCCCGATATTCCCGACATTCCCGATATTCCCGATCATCATCCCCATCATCATCCCGGCATTCCCGACATTCGCGATATTCCCGACATTCCCGATATTCCCGATCATCATCCTCATCATCATCCCGACATTCCCGATATTCCCAATCTTCATCCCATCATTCCCGGTATTCCTGATCATCATCCTCATCATCATCCCAGCATTTCCGACATTCCCAACATTCCCAATCCTCATCCCAACATTCCCGATATATCCGATAATCATCCCCATCATCATCCCGGCATTCCGAACATTCCCGACATTCCCGATATTCCTGATAATCATCCCCATCATCATCCCGACATTCCCAACATTCCTGATAATCATCCCGATATTCCCGATCATCATCCCCATCATCATCCCGGCATTCCCGACATTCGCGATATTCCCGACATTCCCGATATTCCCGATCATCATCCCCATCATCATCCCAACATTCCCGGCATTCCCGATATTCACGACATTCCCGACATTCCCCATCATCATCCCCATCATCATCCCGACATCCCCGACATTCCCAACATTCCCGATATTCCCGATCATCATCCCCATCATCATCCCGATATTCCCGACATTCCCGACATTCCCAACATTCCCGATATTCCCGACATTCCCGACATTCCCGATCATCATCCCCATCATCATCCCGCCATTCCCGATATTCCTGACATTCCCGATCATCATCCCCATCATCATCCCAACATTCCCGACATTCCCGATATTCCCGATCATCATCCCCATCATCATCCCGACATTCCCGACATTCCCGACATTCCCCATCATCATCCCCATCATCATCCCAACATTCCCGACATTCCCGATATTCCCGACATTCCCGACATTCCCCATCATCATCCCCATCATCATCCCGACATTCCCGCTATTCTCAATAACCCCAATCATCCCGATATTCCTGATTTTCTCTCCCACTTTTCCCAATTTTCCCCCGATATTCCCAATTTTCCCAATTTTTTCCCCGATATTCCTGATAGTCCCGATAGTCCCGATTTTCACTCCCACTTTTCCCAATTTTTCCCCTGATTTTTTCCCAATTTTCCTGATTTTTTCCTGCTTTCTCTCCCGATTTTCCCAATTTTTTCCCCCAGTTTTTCCCCAATTTTCCCTGAATTTTCCCCCAGTTTTTCCCAATTTTCCCCAATTTTTCCCTGATTTTTTTCCCCAACATTCCCTGATTTATTCCCCGTGATTTCCCAATTTTTTCCCAATTTTCCCCAGTTTCCCCCCAATTTTTCCCGATTTTTTCCCCTAATTTTCCCTGATTTTTCCCCAATTTTCGCCAATTTTCCCAATTATTTCCCCCGATTTTCCCAATTTTTCCCGATTTTCCCCCCAATTTTTCCCATTGATTTCCCGATTTTTCCCATTGATTTCCCGATTTTCCCATGGATTTTCCCGATTTTTCCCATCGCTTTTCCCGATTTCTCCTATGGATTTTCCCGATTTTTCCCATTGATTTCCCAATATTTCCCATTGATTTCCCCGATTTTTCCCATTGATTTCCCGATATTTCCCATTGATTTCCCCGATTTTTCCCATGGATTTTCCCAATTTCTCCCATGGATTTTCCCATAGATTTCTCCCTTTGATTTTCCCGATTTCTCCCATTGATTTTCTGATTTTCCCATTGATTTTCCCATTGATTTTTCCCATTGATTTTCCCGTTTTTTCCCATTGATTTTCCCATTCATTTTCCCCGATTTTTCCCATCGATTTTCTGATTTTTCCCATTGATTTCCAGATTTTTCCTATTGTTTTTCCCATTGATTTCCCCAATTTTTCCCATTGATTTATGATTTTTCCCACTGGTTTTCCCGATTTTTCCCATTGATTTTTCCCATTGATTTTCCTGATTTCTCCCATTGATTTTCCCAATTTTTCCCATTGGTTTTCCCATTGATTTTCCCATTGATTTTTCCCATTGATTTTTCCCATTGATTTTCCCATTGATTTCCCCGATTTTTCCCATTGATTTCCCGATTTCTCCCATTGATTTCTCCCATTGATTTTCCCATTGATTTTCCCGATTTTTTCCCATTGATTTCCTGATTTTTCCCATGGTTTTCCCGATTTCTCCCATTGATTTTCCCCTTGATTTTCCCATTGATTTTTCCCATTGATTTTTCCCATTGATTTTTCCCATTGATTTTTCCCATTGATTTTTCCCATTGATTTCCCCGATTTTTCCCATTGATTTTCCCAATTTCTCCCATGGATTTTCCCATTGATTTCTCCCTTTGATTTTCCCGATTTCTCCCATTGATTTTCTGATTTTCCCATTGGTTTTCCCATTGATTTTTCCCATTGATTTTCTGATTTTTCCTATTGATTTTCCCATGATTTCTCCCATTGATTTTCTGATTTTCCCATTGGTTTTCCCGATTTCTCCCATTGATTTTCCCATTGATTTTCCCATTGATTTTTCCCATTGATTTCCCCGATTTCTCCCATTGATATTCCCATTGATATTCCCATTGATTTTCCCATTGATTTTTCCCATTGATTTTCCCATTGTTTTTCCCATTGATTTTCCCATTGATTTTTCCCATTGATTTTCTGATTTTTCCCATTGATTTCCCGATTTTTTCCCATTGATTTCCTGATTTTTCCCATGGTTTTTCCCATTGATTTTTTCCATTGATTTTCCCATTGATTTTTTCCATTGATTTTCCCATTGATTTTCCCATTGATTTTTCCCATTTATTTTCCCATGGATTTTCCAATTTTCCCCATTGATTTTCCCGATTTTTCCCACTGATTTTCCCGATTTTCCCCCAATTTTCCGCATTTCCTTCTCCTCCTTTCCCTGCCCTCCCCCAGCCCCGCTTTTGGGCTTTTTTTTTCCTTTTTTCCGCTTTTTCTTTCCGCTTTTCCGGAGGCTCCTGCGCTCCTTGGCGGGATTTGGGGAATTTTTGGGGAATTTTGGGGAATTTGGCGGGAATTTTGGGGAATTTTTGGGGAACCTTGGGAGATTTGGGGGAATTTTGGGGAAATTCTGGGGAATTTGGGGAATTTTGGGGGAATCTTGGGGGATTTGGGGGGAATATTTTGGGGAATTCGGGGGAATTTTGGGGGGAAATCTGGGGGGGGATTTTGGGGGAATTTTTTTGGGAATCTTGGGGTATTTTTGGCGAATTTTGGAGAAATTTGGGAGAATTTGGAGGAAATTCTGGGGAATTTGGGGAATTGGGGAATTTTTTGGGCAAATTTGAGGAATTTTTTGAGGAATCTTGGGGGAATTTTGGGGGAAATTTGGGGGGGGTTTGGGGAAGTTTTGGGAATTATGGAGGAACTTGGGGAATTTTGGAGAAATTTTGGGAATTTGGGGGAATTTATTTTGGAATCTTGGGGGATTGGGGGGGAATTTGGCGAAATTCAGGGGAATTTTTGGGGGGAATTTTGGGGAAATTCAGGGGAATTTTTGGGGGGATTTTGGGGAAATTTTGGGGATTGTGGAGGAATTTCAGGGAATTTTGGAGAAATTTTTGATAAAATTGGGAATTTGGGGGGAATTTTTTTGGGAATCTTGGGGGATTTGGGGAAATTTTGGGGGAATTTTGGGGAGATTTTGGGAATTTGGGGGAATTCGGGAGGATTTGGGGGAATTTTCTGGGAGATTTGGGGGGGTTTTTTGGACTCTTGGGGAATTTTGGGGACTTTTCAGGAAGTTTGAATTTTGGGGGATTTTGAGGGATTTTGGGGAATTTTGGGGAAATTTTGAAATTCAGTGAAATTTTGGGGAGATTTTGAGGAAATTTTGGGAAATTTGGGGGGATTTTGAGGAATTTTGGGAGGAAATTTGGGGTTTGGGGATTTGGGGAGGGGACAAACGGCCCTGGAGGTCCCCACGGGGCTGGTGGCACCTCTGGTGTCACCTCCCTGTCCTTGGTGTCACCTCCCTGTCCCTGGTGTCACCTCCCTGTCCCCTTTGTCACCTCCCTGTCCCCTTTGTCACCTCCCTGTCCCTGGTGTCACCCCCGGGGCTGGTGTCACCTCCCGGTGTCACCTCCCTGCCCTTGGTGTCACTGCCCAGGGCTGGGGTCACCTCCCTGTCCCCTTTGTCACCTCCCTGTCCCTGGTGTCACCTCCCTGTCCCCTTTGTCACCTCCCTGTCCTTGGTGTCACCTCCCTGTCCCTGGTGTCACCTCCTTGTCCCTGGTGTCACCTCCCTGTCCCCTTTGTCACCTCCCTGTCCCCAGTGTCACCCCCGGGGCTGGTGTCACCTCCCGGTGTCACCTCCCTGTCCCCTTTGTCACCTCCTTGTCCCTGGTGTCACTGCCCAGGGCTGGTGTCACCTCCCTGTCCCCGGTGTCACCTCCTTGTCCCTGGTGTCACTGCCCAGGGCTGGTGTCACCTCCCGGTGTCACCTCCCTGTCCCCTTTGTCACCTCCCTGTCCCCGGTGTCACTGCCCAGGGCTGGTGTCACCTCCCGGTGTCACCTCCCTGCCCCCGGTGTCACTCACTGTCCTCCCAGTGCCACCACAGCCGAGCCGGCTCTGCCCTGGGGGCAGGAGGTGACGATGTCCCCAATGTCCCCAGTGTCCCCAGTGTCCCCAGTGTCCCCGGTGTCCCCAGTGTCCCCAGTGTCCCCAGTGTCCCCGGTGTCCCCAGTGTCCCCAGTGTCCCCAATGTCCCCAGTGTCCCCAGTGTCCCCAGTGTCCCCAATGTCCCCAGTGTCCCCAGTGTCCCCAATGTCCCCGGTGTCCCCAGCTGACACGGGCACAGAAGGTGACAATGTCCCCGGTGTCCCCAGTGTCCCCAGTGTCCCCGGTGTCCCCAGTGTCCCCAGTGTCCCCAGCTGACACGGGCACAGGAGGTGACAATGTCCCCAGTGTCCCAAATGTCCCCAGGGCCAGGTGACACTGTCCCCGATGTCCCCAATGTCCCCGTGTCCCCAGGGCCAGATGACACTGTCCCCAATGTCCCCAATGTCCCCGTGTCTCCAGGGCCAGATGACACTGTCCCCAATGTCCCCAATGTCCCCGTGTCCCCAGGGCCAGATGACACTGTCCCCGATGTCCCCAATGTCCCCGTGTCCCCAGGGCCAGATGACACTGTCCCCAATGTCCCCAATGTCCCCGTGTCTCCAGGGCCAGGTGACACTGTCCCCGATGTCCCCAATGTCCCCGATGTCCCCCATCTCCCCGATGTCCCAGATGTCCCTGATGTCCCCGTGTCCCCAATGTCCCCGTGTCCCCAGGGCCAGGTGACACTGTCCCCAATGTCCCTGTGTCCCCAATGTCCCTGTGTCCCCGATGTCCCTGTGTCCCCGATGTCCCCCTGTCCCTGATGTCCCCCTGTCCCTGATGTCCCCGTGTCCCTGATGTCCCCATGTCCCCATGTCCCCAATATCCCCATGTCCCCGTGTCCCCAGGGCCAGGTGACACCGTCCCCGATGTCCCTCATGTCCCTGATGTCCCCGTGTCCCCGATGTCCCGATGTCCCCGATGTCCCCGTGTCCCCGATGTCCCCATGTCCCTGATGTCCCCGTGTCCCCAGGGCCAGGTGACGCGGGCGCAGGAGGCCGAGGAGAACGACGTCATCCGGCGGGAGCTGGCGCTGGTGCGGCAACGCTGCAGCTCGGCCACCGAGAGCCTGAGACGGGCACAGAGCACCATCCGGGAGCTCCAGGTGTGTCCCCTGTGTCACCTGAGTGTCCCCTGTGTCACCTGAGTGTCACCTGTGTGTGTCACTGTCACCTGTGTGTGTCACTGTCACCTGTGTGTGTCACTGCTCCGGTGACAACGCTGCAGCTCGGCCACCGAGAGCCTGAGATGGGCACAGAGCACCATCCGGGAGCTCCAGGTGTGTCCCCTGTGTCACCTGAGTGTCCCCTGTGTCACCTCAGTGTCACCTGTGTGTGTCACTGTCACCTGTGTGTGTCACTGTCACCTGTGTGTGTCACTGCTCCGGTGACAACGCTGCAGCTCGGCCACCGAGAGCCTGAGACGGGCACAGAGCACCATCCGGGAGCTCCAGGTGTGTCCCCTGTGTCACCTGAGTGTCCCCTGTGTCACCTCAGTGTCACCTGTGTGTGTCACTGTCACCTGTGTCACCTGAGTGTCACCTGTGTGTGTCACTGTCACCTGTGTGTGTCACTGTCACCTGTGTGTGTCACTGTGTGTGTCACTGCTCCGGTGACAACGCTGCAGCTCGGCCACCGAGAGCCTGAGACGGGCACAGAGCACCATCCGGGAGCTCCAGGTGTGTCACCTGTGTCACCTGAGTGTCACCTGTGTCACCTGAGTGTCACCTGTGTGTGTCACTGTGTCACCTGTGTGTGTCACTGTCACCTGTGTGTGTCACCATGTGTGTCACTGCCCCGGTGACAACGCTGCAGCTCGGCCACCGAGAGCCTGAGACGGGCACAGAGCACCATCCGGGAGCTGCAGGTGTGTCACCTGTGTCACCTGAGTGTCACCTGTGTCACCTGAGTGTCACCTGTGTGTGTCACTGTCACCTGTGTCACCTGAGTGTCACCTGTGTGTGTCACTGTCACCTGTGTGTGTCACTGTCACCTGTGTGTGTCACCGTGTGTGTCACCGCTCCGGTGACAACGCTGCAGCTCGGCCACCGAGAGCCTGAGACGGGCACAGAGCACCATCCGGGAGCTGCAGGTGTGTCACCTGTGTCACCTGAGTGTCACCTGTGTCACCTCAGTGTCACCTGTGTGTGTCACTGTCACCTGTGTGTGTCACTGTGTGTGTCACTGCTGTGGTGACAACGCTGCAGCTCGGCCACCGAGAGCCTGAGACGGGCACAGAGCACCATCCGGGAGCTCCAGGTGTGTCACCTGTGTCACCAGAGTGTCACCTGTGTCACCTCAGTGTCACCTGTGTGTGTCACTGTCACCTGTGTGTGTCACTGTGTGTGTCACTGCTGTGGTGACAACGCTGCAGCTCGGCCACCGAGAGCCTGAGACGGGCACAGAGCACCATCCGGGAGCTCCAGGTGTGTCACCTGTGTCACCAGAGTGTCACCTGTGTCACCTGAGTGTCACCTGTGTGTGTCACTGTCACCTGTGTGTGTCACTGTCACCTGTGTGTGTCACCGTGTGTGTCACCGCTCCGGTGACAACGCTGCAGCTCGGCCACCGAGAGCCTGAGACGGGCACAGAGCACCATCCGGGAGCTGCAGGTGTGTCACCTGTGTCACCTGAGTGTCACCTGTGTCACCTCAGTGTCACCTGTGTGTGTCACTGTCACCTGTGTGTGTCACTGTGTGTGTCACTGCTGTGGTGACAACGCTGCAGCTCGGCCACCGAGAGCCTGAGACGGGCACAGAGCACCATCCGGGAGCTCCAGGTGTGTCACCTGTGTCACCAGAGTGTCACCTGTGTCACCTGAGTGTCACCTGTGTGTGTCACTGTCACCTGTGTGTGTCACTGTCACCTGTGTGTGTCACTGTCACCTGTGTGTGTCACTGTGTGTGTCACTGCCCCGGTGACAACGCTGCAGCTCGGCCACCGAGAGCCTGAGACGGGCACAGAGCACCATCCGGGAGCTGCAGGTGTGTCACCTGTGTCACCTGAGTGTCACCTGTGTCACCTGAGTGTCACCTGTGTGTGTCACTGTCACCTGTGTGTGTCACTGTCACCTGTGTGTGTCACTGTGTGTGTCACTGCTGCGGTGACAACGCTGCAGCTCGGCCACCGAGAGCCTGAGACGGGCACAGAGCACCATCCGGGAGCTGCAGGTGTGTCACCTGAGTGTCACCTGTGTCACCTGAGTGTCACCTCTGTGTGTCACTGTCACCTGTGTGTGTCACTGTGTGTGTCACTGCCCGGTGACAACGCTGCAGGTGATCTTTGGTGGCATTTGGTGGCATTCGGTGGCATTTGGTGACCATTGGTGACATTTGGTGGCATTT
>NW_027100346.1:0-55361 GCF_031753505.1 Anomalospiza imberbis | reverse complement strand
GTAATGGCCCATAGTGGTCCATACTGGGCAGTACTGCTCCGTACTGGTCTGTACTGGTCTGTACTGGTCCATACTGGTCCGTACTGGTCTGTTCTGGTCCGTATCGGTCCGTTCCTCTCCGTTCTGGTCCGTTCCGTACTGCTCCGTACTTGTCCATAGTGTTCCGTACTGGTCCGTAGTGTTCCGTACTGGTCCATACTGGTCTGTACCGGTCCGTACCGGTCCTTACCTGTCCATACCGGTCCGTACCAGTCCGTTCCGGTCTGTACCGGTCCGTACCCGTCCGTACCGGTCCATACTGGTCCGTACCCATCCGTTCCTCTCCGTTCTGGTCCGTTGCGGTCCGTTCATGTCCGTACTGGTCCGTACTTGTCCATACTGGTCCGTACTGGTCTGTAGTGGTCCATACTGGTCCGTACTGGTCCGTACTTGTCCATAGTGAAACATAATGGTCCGTTCTGGTCCATAGTGGTCCGTACTGATCCATACCGGTCCGTACTTTTCCGTACTGATCCGTACTGGTCCGTACTGGTCCGTACTGATCCGTACCGGCCATACTGGACCGTAATGGTCCGTAGTGGTCCATACTGGGCCGTACTGGTCCGTACTGGTTCGTACTGGTCTGTACTGGTCCGTACTGTTCCGTACTGGTCTGTACTGGTCCATACTGGGCCGTACTCGTCCGTACTGGTCCGTACTGGTTCATACTGGTCCATACCGCTGCATACCGGTCCGTTCTGGTCCTTTCTGGTCCGTACCGGTCCGTTCCTCTCCGTTCTGGTCCGTTCCGTACAGGTCCGTACTTGTCCATAGTGTTCCGTACTGGTCCGTAGTGTTCCGTACTGGTCCGTAGTGGTCCGTACCGGTCCGTACCGGTCCTTACCTGTTCGTACCGGTCCGTACCAGTCCGTTCCGGTCCGTTCCGGTCCGTGCCGGTCCATACCGGTCCGTACCGGTCCGTACTGGTCCGTATTGCTCCGTACTGGTCCATACTGTTCCGTAGTGTTCCGTACTGGTCCGTTGTGTTCCGTACATGTCCATACTGGTCCGTACTGGTCTGTACTGGTCCTTACCTGTCCGTACCGGTCTGTACGGGTCCGTTCTGGTCCGTTCCGGTCCGTACCGGTTCGTACCGGTCCGTACCGGTCCGTTCCTCTCCGTTCTGGTCTGTACCGTTCTGTACCGGTCCGTACCGGTCCATACCGGTCCGTTCCTGTTTGTACTGGTCAGTACTTGTCCATACTGGTCCATACTGGTCCGTACTGGTCCGTAGTGGTCCGTACTGGTCCATACTGGTCCGTAGTGGTCCATACTGGGCCGTACAGGTCCGTACCGGTCCGTACCGGTCTGTACCGGTCCGTACCGGTCCGTAATGCTCCGTACTGGTCTGTACTGGACCATACTGGGCCGTACTCATCCGTACTGGTCCATACTGGTCCGTACTGGTTCATACTGGTCCATACCGGTGCATACCGGTCCGTTCTGGTCCATTCTGGTCCAGACCGGTCCGTTCCTCTCCGTTCTGGTCCGTTCCCGTCCGTTCATGTCCGTACTGGTCTGTACTTGTCCATACTAGTCCATACTGGTCCGTACTGGTCCGTACCGGTCCTTACCTGTTCGTGCCGGTTTGTACCAGTCCGTTCCGGTCCGTTCCGGTCCGTGCCGGTCCATACCGGTCCGTACCGGTCCGTACTGGTCCGTATTGCTCCGTACTGGTCCATACTGTTCCGTAGTGTTCCGTACTGGTCCGTTGTGTTCCGTACATGTCCATACTGGTCCGTAGCCGTCTGTACTGGTCCTTACCTGTCCGTACCCCTCGGTACCGGTCCGTACCGGTCCGTACCGGTCCGTACCGGTCCGTTCCTCTCCGTTCTGGTCCGTTGCGGTCCGTTCATGTCCGTACTGGTCCGTACTTGTCCATACTGGTCCGTACTGGTCCGTAGTGGTCCATACTGATCCATACCGGTCCATACTGGTCCGTACGGGTCCGTACTGGTCCGTACCGGTCCATAGTGTTCCGTACTGATCCATACCGGTCCGTACCGATCCGTACTGATCCGTACTCGTCCATACTGGTCCGTACTGATCCGTACTGGTCCATACTGGTCCGTACTGATCCGTACTGGCCATACTGCACCGTAATGGTCCGTAGTGGTCCATACTGGGCAGTACTCGTCCGTACTGGTCTGTACTGGTCTGTACTGGTCCATACTGGTCCGTACTGGTCTGTTCTGGTCCGTACCGGTCCGTTCCTCTCCATTCTGGTCCGTTCCGTACTGGTCCGTACTTGTCCATAGTGTTCCGTACTGGTCCGTAGTGTTCCGTACTGGTCCATACTGGTCCGTACCGGTCCGTACCGGTCCTTACCTGTCCGTACCGGTCCGTACCAGTCCGTTCCGGTCCATACTGGTCCGTACCCATCCGTTCCTCTCCGTTCTGGTCCGTTCCGGTCCGTTCATGTCCGTACTGGTCCGTACTTGTCCATACTGGTCCGTACTGGTCTGTAGTGGTCCATACTGGTCCGTACTGGTCCGTACTTGTCCATAGTGATCCATACTGGTCCGTTCTGGTCCATAGTGGTCCGTACTGATCCATACCGGTCCGTACTTTTCCGTACTGATCCGTACTGGTCCGTACTGGTCCGTACGGATCCGTACCGGCCATACTGGACCGTAATGGTCCGTAGTGGTCCATACTGGGCCGTACCGGTCCGTACTGGTTCGTACTGGTCTGTACTGGTCCGTACTGTTCCGTACTGGTCTGTACTGGTCCATACTGGGCCGTACTCGTCCGTACTGGTCCATACTGGTCCGTACTGGTTCATACTGGTCCATACCGCTGCATACCGGTCCGTTCTGGTCCGTTCTGGTCCGTACCGGTCCGTTCCTCTCCGTTCTGGTCCGTTCCGTACTGGTCCGTACTTGTCCATAGTGTTCCGTACTGGTCCGTAGTGTTCCGTACTGGTCCATACTGGTCTGTACCGGTCCGTACCGGCCCTTACCTGTCCGTACCGGTCCGTACCGGTCCGTTCCGGTCTGTACCGGTCCGTACTGGTCCGTACCCGTCCGTACCGGTCCATACTGGTCCGTACCCGTCCGTTCCTCTCCGTTCTGGTCCGTTCCGGTCCGTTCATGTCCGTACTGGTCCGTACTTGTCCATAATGGTCCGTACTGGTCCATACTGGTCCATACTGCTCCCTAGTGGTCCGTACTGGTCCATACTGGTCCGTACTTGTCCATAGTGATCCATACTGGTCCGTACTGGTCCGTACTGGTCCGTACTGGTTCGTACTGGTCTGTACTGGTCCATACTGTTCTGTACTGGTCTGTACTGGTCCATACTGGGCCGTACTCGTCCATACTGGTCCGTACTGGTTCATACTGGTCCATACCGCTGCATACCGGTCCGTTCTGGTCCGTTCTGGTCCGTACCGGTCCGTTCCTCTCCGTTCTGGTCCGTTCCGTACTGGTCCGTACTTGTCCATAGTGTTCCGTACTGGTCCGTAGTGTTCCGTACTGGTCCATACTGGTCTGTACCGGTCCGTACCGACCCTTACCTGTCCGTACCGGTCCGTACCGGTCCGTTCCGGTCTGTACCGGTCCGTACCGGTCCGTACCCGTCCGTACCGGTCCATACTGGTCCGTACCCGTCCGTTCCTCTCCGTTCTGGTCCGTTCCGGTCCGTTCATGTCCGTACTGGTCCGTACTTGTCCATACTGGTCCGTACTGGTCTGTAGTGGTCCATACTGGTCCGTACTTGTCCGTACTTGTCCATAGTGATCCATACTGGTCCGTACTGGTCCGTAGTGGTCCGTACTGATCCATACCGGTCCGTACTGTTCCCTACTGATCTGTACTGGTCCGTACCGGTCCGTACTGATCTGTACTGGCCATACTGGACCGTAATGGTCCGTAGTGGTCCATACTGGGCCGTACCGGTCCGTACTGGTCCGTAGTGGTCTGTACTGGTCCGTACTGTTCCGTACTGGTCTGTACTGGTCCATACTGGGCCGTACTCGTCCGTACTAGTCCATACTGGTCCGTACTGGTTCATACTGGTCCATACCGGTGCATACCGGTCCGTTCTGGTCCTTTCTGGTCCGTACCGGTCCGTTCCTCTCCGTTCTGGTCCGTTCCGTACAGGTCCGTACTTGTCCATAGTGTTCCGTACTGGTCCGTAGTGTTCCGTACTGGTCCATACTGGTCCGTACCAGTCCGTACCGGTCCTTACCTGTTCGTACCGGTCCGTACCAGTCCGTTCCGGTCCGTTCCGGTCCGTGCCGATCCATACCGGTCCGTACTGGTCCGTACTGGTCCGTATTGCTCCGTACTGGTCCATACTGTTCCGTAGTGTTCCGTACTGGTCCGTTGTGTTCCGTACATGTCCATACTGGTCCGTACCGGTCTGTACTGGTCCTTACCTGTCCGTACCGGTCCGTACGGGTCCGTTCTGGTCCGTTCCGGTCCGTACCGGTCCGTACCGGTCCGTACCAGTCCGTTCCTCTCCGTTCTGCTCCGTACCGTTCTGTACCGGTCCGTACCGGTCCATACCGGTCCGTTCCTGTTTGTACTGGTCAGTACTTGTCCATACTGGTCCATACTGGTCCGTACTGGTCCGTAGTGGTCCGTACTGGTCCATACCGGTCCGTACCGGTCCGTACCGGTCCGTACCCGTCCGTACCGGTCCATACTGGTCCGTACCCGTCCGTTCCTCTCCGTTCTGGTCCGTTCCGGTCCGTTCATGTCCGTACTGGTCCGTACTTGTCCATACTGGTCCGTACTGGTCTGTAGTGGTCCATACTGGTCCGTACTGGTCCGTACTGGTCCGTAGTGGTCCGTACTGATCCATACCGGTCCGTACTGTTCCCTACTGATCTGTACTGGTCCGTACTGGTCCGTACTGATCTGTACTGGCCATACTGGACCGTAATGGTCCGTAGTGGTCCATACTGGGCCGTACTGGTCCGTACTGGTCCGTAGTGGTCTGTACCGGTCCGTACTGTTCCGTACTGGTCTGTACTGGTCCATACTGGGCCGTACTCGTCCGTACTGGTCCATACTGGTCCGTACTGGTTCATACTGGTCCATACCGGTGCATACCGGTCCGTTCTGGTCCTTTCTGGTCCGTACCGGTCCGTTCCTCTCCGTTCTGGTCCGTTCCGTACAGGTCCGTACTTGTCCATAGTGTTCCGTACTGGTCCATAGTGTCCCGTACCGGTCCATACTGGTCCGTACCGGTCCGTACCGGTCCTTACCTGTTCGTACCGGTCCGTTCCGGTCTGTACCGGTCCATACTGGTCCGTACCAGTCCGTTCCGGTCCGTTCCGGTCCGTGCCGGTCCATACCGGTCCGTACCGGTCCGTACTGGTCCGTATTGCTCCGTACTGGTCCATACTGTTCCGTAGTGTTCCGTACTGGTCCGTTGTGTTCCGTACATGTCCATACTGGTCCGTACCGGTCTGTACTGGTCCTTACCTGTCCGTACCGGTCTGTACGGGTCCGTTCTGGTCCGTTCCGGTCCGTACCGGTTCGTACCGGTCCGTACCGGTCCGTTCCTCTCCGTTCTGGTCTGTACCGTTCTGTACCGGTCCGTACCGGTCCATACCGGTCCGTTCCTGTTTGTACTGGTCAGTACTTGTCCATACTGGTCCATACTGGTCCGTACTGGTCCGTAGTGGTCCGTACTGGTCCATACTGGTCCGTAGTGGTCCATACTGGGCCGTACAGGTCCGTACCGGTCCGTACCGGTCTGTACCGGTCCGTACCGGTCCGTAATGCTCCGTACTGGTCTGTACTGGACCATACTGGGCCGTACTCATCCGTACTGGTCCATACTGGTCCGTACTGGTTCATACTGGTCCATACCGGTGCATACCGGTCCGTTCTGGTCCATTCTGGTCCAGACCGGTCCGTTCCTCTCCGTTCTGGTCCGTTCCCGTCCGTTCATGTCCGTACTGGTCCGTACTTGTCCATACTAGTCCATACTGGTCCGTACTGGTCCGTACCGGTCCTTACCTGTTCGTGCCGGTCCGTACCAGTCCGTTCCGGTCCGTTCCTATCCGTGCCGGTCCATACCGGTCCGTACCGGTCCGTACTGGTCCGTATTGCTCCGTACTGGTCCATACTGTTCCGTAGTGTTCCGTACTGGTCCGTTGTGTTCCATACATGTCCATACTGGTCCGTAGCCGTCTGTACTGGTCCTTACCTGTCCGTACCGGTCCGTACGGGTCCGTTCTGGTCCGTTCCGGTCCGTAGCCGTCCGTACCGGTCCGTACCTGTCCGTACCCCTCGGTACCGGTCCTTACCCGTCCGTACCGGTCCGTACCGGTCCGTACCGGTCCGTTCCTCTCCGTTCTGGTCCGTTGCGGTCCGTTCATGTCCGTACTGGTCCGTACTTGTCCATACTGGTCCGTACTGGTCCGTAGTGGTCCATACTGATCCATACCGGTCCATACTGGTCCGTACTGATCCGTACTGGTCCATACTGGTCCGTACTGATCCGTACTGGCCATACTGCACCGTAATGGCCCATAGTGGTCCATACTGGGCAGTACTGCTCCGTACTGGTCTGTACTGGTCTGTACTGGTCCATACTGGTCCGTACTGGTCTGTTCTGGTCCGTATCGGTCCGTTCCTCTCCGTTCTGGTCCGTTCCGTACTGCTCCGTACTTGTCCATAGTGTTCCGTACTGGTCCGTAGTGTTCCGTACTGGTCCATACTGGTCTGTACCGGTCCGTACCGGTCCTTACCTGTCCATACCGGTCCGTACCAGTCCGTTCCGGTCTGTACCGGTCCGTACCCGTCCGTACCGGTCCATACTGGTCCGTACCCATCCGTTCCTCTCCGTTCTGGTCCGTTGCGGTCCGTTCATGTCCGTACTGGTCCGTACTTGTCCATACTGGTCCGTACTGGTCTGTAGTGGTCCATACTGGTCCGTACTGGTCCGTACTTGTCCATAGTGATCCATAATGGTCCGTTCTGGTCCATAGTGGTCCGTACTGATCCATACCGGTCCGTACTTTTCCGTACTGATCCGTACTGGTCCGTACTGGTCCGTACTGATCCGTACCGGCCATACTGGACCGTAATGGTCCGTAGTGGTCCATACTGGGCCGTACTGGTCCGTACTGGTTCGTACTGGTCTGTACTGGTCCGTACTGTTCCGTACTGGTCTGTACTGGTCCATACTGGGCCGTACTCGTCCGTACTGGTCCGTACTGGTTCATACTGGTCCATACCGCTGCATACCGGTCCGTTCTGGTCCTTTCTGGTCCGTACCGGTCCGTTCCTCTCCGTTCTGGTCCGTTCCGTACAGGTCCGTACTTGTCCATAGTGTTCCGTACTGGTCCGTAGTGTTCCGTACTGGTCCGTAGTGGTCCGTACCGGTCCGTACCGGTCCTTACCTGTTCGTACCGGTCCGTACCAGTCCGTTCCGGTCCGTTCCGGTCCGTGCCGGTCCATACCGGTCCGTACCGGTCCGTACTGGTCCGTATTGCTCCGTACTGGTCCATACTGTTCCGTAGTGTTCCGTACTGGTCCGTTGTGTTCCGTACATGTCCATACTGGTCCGTACCGGTCTGTACTGGTCCTTACCTGTCCGTACCGGTCTGTACGGGTCCGTTCTGGTCCGTTCCGGTCCGTACCGGTTCGTACCGGTCCGTACCGGTCCGTTCCTCTCCGTTCTGGTCTGTACCGTTCTGTACCGGTCCGTACCGGTCCATACCGGTCCGTTCCTGTTTGTACTGGTCAGTACTTGTCCATACTGGTCCATACTGGTCCGTACTGGTCCGTAGTGGTCCGTACTGGTCCATACTGGTCCGTAGTGGTCCATACTGGGCCGTACAGGTCCGTACCGGTCCGTACCGGTCTGTACCGGTCCGTACCGGTCCGTAATGCTCCGTACTGGTCTGTACTGGACCATACTGGGCCGTACTCATCCGTACTGGTCCATACTGGTCCGTACTGGTTCATACTGGTCCATACCGGTGCATACCGGTCCGTTCTGGTCCATTATGGTCCAGACCGGTCCGTTCCTCTCCGTTCTGGTCCGTTCCCGTCCGTTCATGTCCGTACTGGTCCGTACTTGTCCATACTGGTCCATACTGGTCCGTACTGGTCCGTACCGGTCCTTACCTGTTCGTGCCGGTCCGTACCAGTCCGTTCCGGTCTGTTCCGGTCCGTGCCGGTCCGTGCCGGTCCATACCGGTCCGTACCGGTCCGTACTGGTCCGTATTGCTCCGTACTGTTCCGTAGTGTTCCGTACTGGTCCGTTGTGTTCCGTACATGTCCATACTGGTCCGTAGCCGTCTGTACTGGTCCTTACCTGTCCGTACCGGTCCGTACGGGTCCGTTCTGGTCCGTTCCGGTCCGTAGCCGTCCGTACCGGTCCGTACCTGTCCGTACCCCTCGGTACCGGTCCTTACCCGTCCGTACCGGTCCGTACCGGTCCGTACCGGTCCGTTCCTCTCCGTTCTGGTCCGTTGCGGTCCGTTCATGTCCGTACTGGTCCGTACTTGTCCATACTGGTCCGTACTGGTCCGTAGTGGTCCATACTGATCCATACCGGTCCATACTGGTCCGTACTGATCCGTACTGGTCCATACTGGTCCGTACTGATCCGTACTGGCCATACTGCACCGTAATGGCCCATAGTGGTCCATACTGGGCAGTACTGCTCCGTACTGGTCTGTACTGGTCTGTACTGGTCCATACTGGTCCGTACTGGTCTGTTCTGGTCCGTATCGGTCCGTTCCTCTCCGTTCTGGTCCGTTCCGTACTGCTCCGTACTTGTCCATAGTGTTCCGTACTGGTCCGTAGTGTTCCGTACTGGTCCATACTGGTCTGTACCGGTCCGTACCGGTCCCTTACCTGTCCATACCGGTCCGTACCAGTCCGTTCCGGTCTGTACCGGTCCGTACCCGTCCGTACCGGTCCATACTGGTCCGTACCCATCCGTTCCTCTCCGTTCTGGTCCGTTGCGGTCCGTTCATGTCCGTACTGGTCCGTACTTGTCCATACTGGTCCGTACTGGTCTGTAGTGGTCCATACTGGTCCGTACTGGTCCGTACTTGTCCATAGTGATCCATAATGGTCCGTTCTGGTCCATAGTGGTCCGTACTGATCCATACCGGTCCGTACTTTTCCGTACTGATCCGTACTGGTCCGTACTGGTCCGTACTGATCCGTACCGGCCATACTGGACCGTAATGGTCCGTAGTGGTCCATACTGGGCCGTACTGGTCCGTACTGGTTCGTACTGGTCTGTACTGGTCCGTACTGTTCCGTACTGGTCTGTACTGGTCCATACTGGGCCGTACTCGTCCGTACTGGTCCGTACTGGTTCATACTGGTCCATACCGCTGCATACCGGTCCGTTCTGGTCCTTTCTGGTCCGTACCGGTCCGTTCCTCTCCGTTCTGGTCCGTTCCGTACAGGTCCGTACTTGTCCATAGTGTTCCGTACTGGTCCGTAGTGTTCCGTACTGGTCCGTAGTGGTCCGTACCGGTCCGTACCGGTCCTTACCTGTTCGTACCGGTCCGTACCAGTCCGTTCCGGTCCGTTCCGGTCCGTGCCGGTCCATACCGGTCCGTACCGGTCCGTACTGGTCCGTATTGCTCCGTACTGGTCCATACTGTTCCGTAGTGTTCCGTACTGGTCCGTTGTGTTCCGTACATGTCCATACTGGTCCGTACCGGTCTGTACTGGTCCTTACCTGTCCGTACCGGTCTGTACGGGTCCGTTCTGGTCCGTTCCGGTCCGTACCGGTTCGTACCGGTCCGTACCGGTCCGTTCCTCTCCGTTCTGGTCTGTACCGTTCTGTACCGGTCCGTACCGGTCCATACCGGTCCGTTCCTGTTTGTACTGGTCAGTACTTGTCCATACTGGTCCATACTGGTCCGTACTGGTCCGTAGTGGTCCGTACTGGTCCATACTGGTCCGTAGTGGTCCATACTGGGCCGTACAGGTCCGTACCGGTCCGTACCGGTCTGTACCGGTCCGTACCGGTCCGTAATGCTCCGTACTGGTCTGTACTGGACCATACTGGGCCGTACTCATCCGTACTGGTCCATACTGGTCCGTACTGGTTCATACTGGTCCATACCGGTGCATACCGGTCCGTTCTGGTCCATTATGGTCCAGACCGGTCCGTTCCTCTCCGTTCTGGTCCGTTCCCGTCCGTTCATGTCCGTACTGGTCCGTACTTGTCCATACTGGTCCATACTGGTCCGTACTGGTCCGTACCGGTCCTTACCTGTTTGTGCCGGTCCGTACCAGTCCGTTCCGGTCTGTTCCGGTCCGTGCCGGTCCGTGCCGGTCCATACCGGTCCGTACCGGTCCGTACTGGTCCGTATTGCTCCGTACTGTTCCGTAGTGTTCCGTACTGGTCCGTTGTGTTCCGTACATGTCCATACTGGTCCGTAGCCGTCTGTACTGGTCCTTACCTGTCCGTACCGGTCCGTACGGGTCCGTTCTGGTCCGTTCCGGTCCGTAGCCGTCCGTACCGGTCCGTACCTGTCCGTACCCCTCGGTACCGGTCCGTACCCGTCCGTACCGGTCCGTACCGGTCCGTACCGGTCCGTTCCTCTCCGTTCTGGCCCGTTGCGGTCCGTTCATGTCCGTACTGGTCCGTACTTGTCCATACTGGTCCGTACTGGTCCGTAGTGGTCCATACTGATCCATACCGGTCCATACTGGTCCGTACTGGTCCGTACTGGTCCGTACCGGTCCATAGTGTTCCGTACTGATCCATACCGGTCCGTACCGATCCGTACTGATCCGTACTCGTCCATACTGGTCCGTACTGATCCGTACTGGTCCATACTGGTCCGTACTGATCCGTACTGGCCATACTGCACCGTAATGGTCCGTAGTGGTCCATACTGGGCAGTACTGCTCCGTACTGGTCTGTACTGGTCTGTACTGGTCCATACTGGTCCGTACTGGTCTGTTCTGGTCCGTACCGGTCCGTTCCTCTCCGTTCTGGTCCGTTCCGTACTGGTCCGTACTTGTCCATAGTGTTCCGTACTGGTCCGTAGTGTTCCGTACTGGTCCGTACTTGTCCATAGTGTTCCGTACCGGTCCTTACCTGTCCGTACCGGTCCGTACCAGTCCGTTCCGGTCTGTACCGGTCCGTACCCGTCCGTACCGGTCCATACTGGTCCGTACCCATCCGTTCCTCTCCGTTCTGGTCCGTTGCGGTCCGTTCCTGTTTGTACTGGTCCGTACTTGTCCATACTGGTCCGTACTGGTCTGTAGTGGTCCATACTGGTCCGTACTGGTCCGTACTTGTCCATAGTGATCCATAATGGTCCGTTCTGGTCCATAGTGGTCCGTACTGATCCATACCGGTCCGTACTTTTCCGTACTGATCCGTACTGGTCCGTACTGGTCCGTACTGATCCGTACCGGCCATACTGGACCGTAATGGTCCGTAGTGGTCCATACTGGGCCGTACTGGTCCGTACTGGTTCGTACTGGTCTGTACTGGTCCGTACTGTTCCGTACTGGTCTGTACTGGTCCATACTGGGCCGTACTCGTCCGTACTGGTCCATACTGGTCCGTACTGGTTCATACTGGTCCATACCGCTGCATACCGGTCCGTTCTGGTCCGTTCCGGTCCGTTCATGTCCGTACTGGTCCGTACTTGTCCATACTGGTCCGTACTGGTCTGTAGTGGTCCATACTGGTCCGTACTGGTCTGTAGTGGTCCATACTGGTCCGTACTGGTCCGTACTTGTCCATAGTGATCCATACTGGTCCGTACTGGTCCGTAGTGGTCCGTACTGATCCATACCGGTCCGTTACTGTTCCCTACTGATCTGTACTGGTCCGTAGTGGTCCGTACTGATCTGTACTGGCCATACTGGACCTTAATGGTCCGTAGTGGTCCATACTGGGCCGTACTGGTCCGTACTGGTCCGTAGTGGTCTGTACTGGTCCGTACCGGTCCGTACCCGTCCGTACCGGTCCATACTGGTCCGTACCCGTCCGTTCCTCTCCGTTCTGGTCCGTTCCGGTCCGTTCATGTCCGTACTGGTCCGTACTTGTCCATACTGGTCCGTACTGTTCTGTAGTGGTCCATACTGGTCCGTACTGGTCCGTACTGGTCCGTAGTGGTCCGTACTGATCCATACCGGTCCGTACTGTTCCCTACTGATCTGTACTGGTCCATACTGGGCCGTACTCGCCCGTACTGGTCCATACTGGTCCGTACTGGTTCATACTGGTCCATACCGCTGCATACCGGTCCGTTCTGGTCCTTTCTGGTCCGTACCGGTCCGTTCCTCTCCGTTCTGGTCCGTTCCGTACTGGTCCGTACTTGTCCATAGTGTTCCGTACTGGTCCGTAGTGTTCCGTACTGGTCCATACTGGTCCGTACCGGTCCGTACCGGTCCTTACCTGTTCGTACCGGTCCGTTCCGGTCTGTACCGGTCCATACTGGTCCGTACCAGTCCGTTCCGGTCCGTTCCGGTCCGTGCCGGTCCATACCGGTCCGTACCGGTCCGTACTGGTCCGTATTGCTCCGTACTGGTCCATACTGTTCCGTAGTGTTCCGTACTGGTCCGTTGTGTTCCGTACATGTCCATACTGGTCCGTACCGGTCTGTACTGGTCCTTACCTGTCCGTACCGGTCTGTACGGGTCCGTTCTGGTCCGTTCCGGTCCGTACCGGTTCGTACCGGTCCGTACCGGTCCGTTCCTCTCCGTTCTGGTCTGTACCGTTCTGTACCGGTCCGTACCGGTCCATACCGGTCCGTTCCTGTTTGTACTGGTCAGTACTTGTCCATACTGGTCCATACTGGTCCGTACTGGTCCGTTAGTGGTCCGTACTGGTCCATACTGGTCCGTAGTGGTCCATACTGGGCCGTACAGGTCCGTACCGGTCCGTACCGGTCTGTACCGGTCCGTACCGGTTCGTAATGCTCCGTACTGGTCTGTACTGGACCATACTGGGGCCGTACTCATCCGTACTGGTCCATACTGGTCCGTACTGGTTCATACTGGTCCATACCGGTGCATACCGGTCCGTTCTGGTCCATTCTGGTCCAGACCGGTCCGTTCCTCTCCGTTCTGGTCCGTTCCCGTCCGTTCATGTCCGTACTGGTCCGTACTTGTCCATACTGGTCCATACTGGTCCGTACTGGTCCGTACCGGTCCTTACCTGTTCGTGCCGGTCCGTACCAGTCCGTTCCGGTCCGTTCCGGTCCGTGCCGGTCCGTGCCGGTCCATACCGGTCCGTACCGGTCCGTACTGGTCCGTATTGCTCCGTACTGTTCCGTAGTGTTCCGTACTGGTCCGTTGTGTTCCGTACATGTCCATACTGGTCCGTAGCCGTCTGTACTGGTCCTTACCTGTCCGTACCGGTCCGTACGGGTCCGTTCTGGTCCGTTCCGGTCCGTAGCCGTCCGTACCGGTCCGTACCTGTCCGTACCCCTCGGTACCGGTCCGTACCCGTCCGTACCGGTCCGTACCGGTCCGTACCGGTCCGTTCCTCTCCGTTCTGGCCCGTTGCGGTCCGTTCATGTCCGTACTGGTCCGTACTTGTCCATACTGGTCCGTACTGGTCCGTAGTGGTCCATACTGATCCATACCGGTCCATACTGGTCCGTACTGGTCCGTACTGGTCCGTACCGGTCCATAGTGTTCCGTACTGATCCATACCGGTCCGTACCGATCCGTACTGATCCGTACTCGTCCATACTGGTCCGTACTGATCCGTACTGGTCCATACTGGTCCGTACTGATCCGTACTGGCCATACTGCACCGTAATGGTCCGTAGTGGTCCATACTGGGCAGTACTGCTCCGTACTGGTCTGTACTGGTCTGTACTGGTCCATACTGGTCCGTACTGGTCTGTTCTGGTCCGTACCGGTCCGTTCCTCTCCGTTCTGGTCCGTTCCGTACTGGTCCGTACTTGTCCATAGTGTTCCGTACTGGTCCGTAGTGTTCCGTACTGGTCCGTACTTGTCCATAGTGTTCCGTACCGGTCCTTACCTGTCCGTACCGGTCCGTACCAGTCCGTTCCGGTCTGTACCGGTCCGTACCCGTCCGTACCGGTCCATACTGGTCCGTACCCATCCGTTCCTCTCCGTTCTGGTCCGTTGCGGTCCGTTCCTGTTTGTACTGGTCCGTACTTGTCCATACTGGTCCGTACTGGTCTGTAGTGGTCCATACTGGTCCGTACTGGTCCGTACTTGTCCATAGTGATCCATAATGGTCCGTTCTGGTCCATAGTGGTCCGTACTGATCCATACCGGTCCGTACTTTTCCGTACTGATCCGTACTGGTCCGTACTGGTCCGTACTGATCCGTACCGGCCATACTGGACCGTAATGGTCCGTAGTGGTCCATACTGGGCCGTACTGGTCCGTACTGGTTCGTACTGGTCTGTACTGGTCCGTACTGTTCCGTACTGGTCTGTACTGGTCCATACTGGGCCGTACTCGTCCGTACTGGTCCATACTGGTCCGTACTGGTTCATACTGGTCCATACCGCTGCATACCGGTCCGTTCTGGTCCGTTCTGGTCCGTACCGGTCCGTTCCTCTCCGTTCTGGTCCGTTCCGTACTGGTCCGTACTTGTCCATAGTGTTCCGTACTGGTTTGTAGTGTTCCGTACTGGTCCATACTGGTCCGTACCGGTCCGTACCGGCCCTTACCTGTCCGTACCGGTCCGTACCGGTCCGTTCCGGTCTGTACCGGTCCGTACCGGTCCGTACCCGTCCGTACCGGTCCATACTGGTCCGTACCCGTCCGTTCCTCTCCGTTCTGGTCCGTTCCGGTCCGTTCATGTCCGTACTGGTCCGTACTTGTCCATACTGGTCCGTACTGGTCTGTAGTGGTCCATACTGGTCCGTACTGGTCCGTACTTGTCCATAGTGATCCATACTGGTCCGTACTGGTCCGTAGTGGTCCGTACTGATCTGTACTGGCCATACTGGACCTTAATGGTCCGTAGTGGTCCATACTGGGCCGTACTGGTCCGTACTGGTCCGTAGTGGTCTGTACTGGTCCGTACCGGTCCGTACCCGTCCGTACCGGTCCATACTGGTCCGTACCCGTCCGTTCCTCTCCGTTCTGGTCCGTTCCGGTCCGTTCATGTCCGTACTGGTCCGTACTTGTCCATACTGGTCCGTACTGGTCTGTAGTGGTCCATACCGGTCCGTACTGGTCCGTACTTGTCCATAGTGATCCATACTGGTCCGTACTGGTCCGTAGTGGTCCGTACTGATCCATACCGGTCCGTACTGTTCCCTACTGATCTGTACTGGTCCGTAGTGGTCCGTACTGATCTGTACTGGCCATACTGGACCTTAATGGTCCGTAGTGGTCCATACTGGGCCGTACTGGTCCGTACTGGTCCGTAGTGGTCTGTACTGGTCCGTACCGGTCCGTACCCGTCCGTACCGGTCCATACTGGTCCGTACCCGTCCGTTCCTCTCCGTTCTGGTCCGTTCCGGTCCGTTCATGTCCGTACTGGTCCGTACTTGTCCATACTGGTCCGTACTGGTCTGTAGTGGTCCATACTGGTCCGTACTGGTCCGTACTGGTCCGTAGTGGTCCGTACTGATCCATACCGGTCCGTACTGTTCCCTACTGATCTGTACTGGTCCGTACTGGTCCGTACTGATCTGTACTGGCCATACTGGACCGTAATGGTCCGTAGTGGTCCATACTGGGCCGTACTGGTCCGTACTGGTTCGTACTGGTCTGTACTGGTCCGTACTGTTCCGTACTGGTCTGTACTGGTCCATACTGGGCCGTACTCGCCCGTACTGGTCCATACTGGTCCGTACTGGTTCATACTGGTCCATACCGCTGCATACCGGTCCGTTCTGGTCCTTTCTGGTCCGTACCGGTCCGTTCCTCTCCGTTCTGGTCCGTTCCGTACTGGTCCGTACTTGTCCATAGTGTTCCGTACTGGTCCGTAGTGTTCCGTACTGGTCCATACTGGTCCGTACCGGTCCGTACCGGTCCTTACCTGTTCGTACCGGTCCGTTCCGGTCTGTACCGGTCCATACTGGTCCGTACCAGTCCGTTCCGGTCCGTTCCGGTCCGTGCCGGTCCATACCGGTCCGTACCGGTCCGTACTGGTCCGTATTGCTCCGTACTGGTCCATACTGTTCCGTAGTGTTCCGTACTGGTCCGTTGTGTTCCGTACATGTCCATACTGGTCCGTACCGGTCTGTACTGGTCCTTACCTGTCCGTACCGGTCTGTACGGGTCCGTTCTGGTCCGTTCCGGTCCGTACCGGTTCGTACCGGTCCGTACCGGTCCGTACCGGTCCGTTCCTCTCCGTTCTGGTCTGTACCGTTCTGTACCGGTCCGTACCGGTCCATACCGGTCCGTTCCTGTTTGTACTGGTCAGTACTTGTCCATACTGGTCCATACTGGTCCGTACTGGTCCGTAGTGGTCCGTACTGGTCCATACTGGTCCGTAGTGGTCCATACTGGGCCGTACAGGTCCGTACCGGTCCGTACCGGTCTGTACCGGTCCGTACCGGTTCGTAATGCTCCGTACTGGTCTGTACTGGACCATACTGGGCCGTACTCATCCGTACTGGTCCATACTGGTCCGTACTGGTTCATACTGGTCCATACCGGTGCATACCGGTCCGTTCTGGTCCATTCTGGTCCAGACCGGTCCGTTCCTCTCCGTTCTGGTCCGTTCCCGTCCGTTCATGTCCGTACTGGTCCGTACTTGTCCATACTGGTCCATACTGGTCCGTACTGGTCCGTACCGGTCCTTACCTGTTCGTGCCGGTCCGTACCAGTCCGTTCCGGTCCGTTCCGGTCCGTGCCGGTCCGTGCCGGTCCATACCGGTCCGTACCGGTCCGTACTGGTCCGTATTGCTCCGTACTGTTCCGTAGTGTTCCGTACTGGTCCGTTGTGTTCCGTACATGTCCATACTGGTCCGTAGCCGTCTGTACTGGTCCTTACCTGTCCGTACCGGTCCGTACGGGTCCGTTCTGGTCCGTTCCGGTCCGTAGCCGTCCGTACCGGTCCGTACCTGTCCGTACCCCTCGGTACCGGTCCGTACCCGTCCGTACCGGTCCGTACCGGTCCGTACCGGTCCGTTCCTCTCCGTTCTGGCCCGTTGCGGTCCGTTCATGTCCGTACTGGTCCGTACTTGTCCATACTGGTCCGTACTGGTCCGTAGTGGTCCATACTGATCCATACCGGTCCATACTGGTCCGTACTGGTCCGTACTGGTCCGTACCGGTCCATAGTGTTCCGTACTGATCCATACCGGTCCGTACCGATCCGTACTGATCCGTACTCGTCCATACTGGTCCGTACTGATCCGTACTGGTCCATACTGGTCCGTACTGATCCGTACTGGCCATACTGCACCGTAATGGTCCGTAGTGGTCCATACTGGGCAGTACTGCTCCGTACTGGTCTGTACTGGTCTGTACTGGTCCATACTGGTCCGTACTGGTCTGTTCTGGTCCGTACCGGTCCGTTCCTCTCCGTTCTGGTCCGTTCCGTACTGGTCCGTACTTGTCCATAGTGTTCCGTACTGGTCCGTAGTGTTCCGTACTGGTCCGTACTTGTCCATAGTGTTCCGTACCGGTCCTTACCTGTCCGTACCGGTCCGTACCAGTCCGTTCCGGTCTGTACCGGTCCGTACCCGTCCGTACCGGTCCATACTGGTCCGTACCCATCCGTTCCTCTCCGTTCTGGTCCGTTGCGGTCCGTTCCTGTTTGTACTGGTCCGTACTTGTCCATACTGGTCCGTACTGGTCTGTAGTGGTCCATACTGGTCCGTACTGGTCCGTACTTGTCCATAGTGATCCATAATGGTCCGTTCTGGTCCATAGTGGTCCGTACTGATCCATACCGGTCCGTACTTTTCCGTACTGATCCGTACTGGTCCGTACTGGTCCGTACTGATCCGTACCGGCCATACTGGACCGTAATGGTCCGTAGTGGTCCATACTGGGCCGTACTGGTCCGTACTGGTTCGTACTGGTCTGTACTGGTCCGTACTGTTCCGTACTGGTCTGTACTGGTCCATACTGGGCCGTACTCGTCCGTACTGGTCCATACTGGTCCGTACTGGTTCATACTGGTCCATACCGCTGCATACCGGTCCGTTCTGGTCCGTTCTGGTCCGTACCGGTCCGTTCCTCTCCGTTCTGGTCCGTTCCGTACTGGTCCGTACTTGTCCATAGTGTTCCGTACTGGTTTGTAGTGTTCCGTACTGGTCCATACTGGTCCGTACCGGTCCGTACCGGCCCTTACCTGTCCGTACCGGTCCGTACCGGTCCGTTCCGGTCTGTACCGGTCCGTACCGGTCCGTACCCGTCCGTACCGGTCCATACTGGTCCGTACCCGTCCGTTCCTCTCCGTTCTGGTCCGTTCCGGTCCGTTCATGTCCGTACTGGTCCGTACTTGTCCATACTGGTCCGTACTGGTCTGTAGTGGTCCATACTGGTCCGTACTGGTCCGTACTTGTCCATAGTGATCCATACTGGTCCGTACTGGTCCGTAGTGGTCCGTACTGATCTGTACTGGCCATACTGGACCTTAATGGTCCGTAGTGGTCCATACTGGGCCGTACTGGTCCGTACTGGTCCGTAGTGGTCTGTACTGGTCCGTACCGGTCCGTACCCGTCCGTACCGGTCCATACTGGTCCGTACCCGTCCGTTCCTCTCCGTTCTGGTCCGTTCCGGTCCGTTCATGTCCGTACTGGTCCGTACTTGTCCATACTGGTCCGTACTGGTCTGTAGTGGTCCATACTGGTCCGTACTGGTCCGTACTGGTCCGTAGTGGTCCGTACTGATCCATACCGGTCCGTACTGTTCCCTACTGATCTGTACTGGTCCGTACTGGTCCGTACTGATCTGTACCGGCCATACTGGACCGTAATGGTCCGTAGTGGTCCATACTGGGCCGTACTGGTCCGTACTGGTCCGTAGTGGTCTGTACCGGTCCGTACTGTTCCGTACTGGTCTGTACTGGTCCATACTGGGCCGTACTCGTCCGTACTGGTCCATACTGGTCCGTACTGGTTCATACTGGTCCATACCGGTGCATACCGGTCCGTTCTGGTCCTTTCTGGTCCGTACCGGTCCGTTCCTCTCCGTTCTGGTCCGTTCCGTACAGGTCCGTACTTGTCCATAGTGTTCCGTACTGGTCCGTAGTGTTCCGTACTGGTCCATACTGGTCCGTACCGGTCCGTACCGGTCCTTACCTGTTCGTACCGGTCCGTTCCGGTCTGTACCGGTCCATACTGGTCCGTACCAGTCCGTTCCGGTCCGTTCCGGTCCGTGCCGGTCCATACCAGTCCGTACCGGTCCGTACTGGTCCGTATTGCTCCGTACTGGTCCATACTGTTCCGTAGTGTTCCGTACTGGTCCGTTGTGTGCCGTACATGTCCATACTGGTCCGTACCGGTCTGTACTGGTCCTTACCTGTCCGTACCGGTCTGTACGGGTCCGTTCTGGTCCGTTCCGGTCCGTACCGGTTCGTACCGGTCCGTACCGGTCCGTTCCTCTCCGTTCTGGTCTGTACCGTTCTGTACCGGTCCGTACCGGTCCATACCGGTCCGTTCCTGTTTGTACTGGTCAGTACTTGTCCATACTGGTCCATACTGGTCCGTACTGGTCCGTAGTGGTCCGTACTGGTCCGTACTGGTCCATACTGGTCCGTAGTGGTCCATACTGGGCCGTACAGGTCCGTACCGGTCCGTACCGGTCTGTACCGGTCCGTACCGGTCCGTAATGCTCCGTACTGGTCTGTACTGGACCATACTGGGCCGTACTCATCCGTACTGGTCCATACTGGTCCGTACTGGTTCATACTGGTCCATACCGGTGCATACCCGTCCGTTCTGGTCCATTCTGGTCCAGACCGGTCCGTTCCTCTCCGTTCTGGTCCGTTCCGGTCCGTTCATGTCCGTACTGGTCCGTACTTGTCCATACTGGTCCATACTGGTCCGTACTGGTCCGTACCGGTCCTTACCTGTTCGTGCCGGTCCGTACCAGTCCGTTCCGGTCCGTTCCGGTCCGTGCCGGTCCGTGCCGGTCCATACCGGTCCGTACCGGTCCGTACTGGTCCGTATTGCTCCGTACTGTTCCGTAGTGTTCCGTACTGGTCCGTTGTGTTCCGTACATGTCCATACTGGTCCGTAGCCGTCTGTACTGGTCCTTACCTGTCCGTACCGGTCCGTACGGGTCCGTTCTTGTCCGTTCCGGTCCGTAGCCGTCCGTACCGGTCCGTACCTGTCCGTACCCCTCCGTACCGGTCCGTACCCGTCCGTACCGGTCCGTACCGGTCCGTTCCTCTCCGTTCTGGCCCGTTGCGGTCCGTTCATGTCCGTACTGGTCCGTACTTGTCCATACTGGTCCGTACTGGTCCGTAGTGGTCCATACTGATCCATACCGGTCCATACTGGTCCGTACTAGTCCGTACTGGTCCGTACCGGTCCATAGTGTTCCGTACTGATCCATACCGGTCCGTACCGATCCGTACTGATCCGTACTCGTCCATACTGGTCCGTACTGATCCGTACTGGTCCATACTGGTCCGTACTGATCCGTACTGGCCATACTGCACCGTAATGGTCCGTAGTGGTCCATACTGGGCAGTACTGCTCCGTACTGGTCTGTACTGGTCTGTACTGGTCCATACTGGTCCGTACTGGTCTGTTCTGGTCCGTACCGGTCCGTTCCTCTCCGTTCTGGTCCGTTCCGTACTGGTCCGTACTTGTCCAGAGTGTTCCGTACTGGTCCGTAGTGTTCCGTACTGGTCCGTACTTGTCCATAGTGTTCCGTACCGGTCCTTACCTGTCCGTACCGGTCCGTACCAGTCCGTTCCGGTCTGTACCGGTCCGTACCCGTCCGTACCGGTCCATACTGGTCCGTACCCATCCGTTCCTCTCCGTTCTGGTCCGTTGCGGTCCGTTCATGTCCGTACTGGTCCGTACTTGTCCATACTGGTCCGTACTGGTCTGTAGTGGTCCATACTGGTCCGTACTGGTCCGTACTTGTCCATAGTGATCCATACTGGTCCGTTCTGGTCCATAGTGGTCCGTACTGATCCATACCGGTCCGTACTTTTCCGTACTGATCCGTACTGGTCCGTACTGGTCCGTACTGATCCGTACCGGCCATACTGGACCGTAATGGTCCGTAGTGGTCCATACTGGGCCGTACTGGTCCGTACTGGTCCGTACTGGTCTGTACTGGTCCGTACTGTTCCGTACTGGTCTGTACTGGTCCATACTGGGCCGTACTCGTCCGTACTGGTCCATACTGGTCCGTACTGGTTCATACTGGTCCATACCGCTGCATACCGGTCCGTTCTGGTCCGTTCTGGTCCGTACCGGTCCGTTCCTCTCCGTTCTGGTCCGTTCCGTACTGGTCCGTACTTGTCCATAGTGTTCCGTACTGGTCCGTAGTGTTCCGTACTGGTCCATACTGGTCCGTACCGGTCCGTACCGGCCCTTACCTGTCCGTACCGGTCCGTACCGGTCCGTTCCGGTCTGTACCGGTCCGTACCGGTCCGTACCCGTCCGTACCGGTCCATACTGGTCCGTACCCGTCCGTTCCTCTCCGTTCTGGTCCGTTCCGGTCCGTTCATGTCCGTACTGGTCCGTACTTGTCCATACTGGTCCGTACTGGTCTGTAGTGGTCCATACTGGTCCGTACTGGTCCGTACTTGTCCATAGTGATCCATACTGGTCCGTACTGGTCCGTAGTGGTCCGTACTGATCCATACCGGTCCGTACTGTTCCCTACTGATCTGTACTGGTCCGTAGTGGTCCGTACTGATCTGTACTGGCCATACTGGACTGTAATGGTCCGTAGTGGTCCATACTGGGCCGTACTGGTCCGTACTGGTCCGTAGTGGTCTGTACTGGTCCGTACTGTTCCGTACTGGTCTGTACTGGTCCATACTGGGCCGTACTCGTCCGTACTGGTCCATACTGGTCCGTACTGGTTCATACTGGTCCATACCGCTGCATACCGGTCCGTTCTGGTCCTTTCTGGTCCGTACCGGTCCGTTCCTCTCCGTTCTGGTCCGTTCCGTACAGGTCCGTACTTGTCCACAGTGTTCCGTACTGGTCCGTAGTGTTCCGTACTGGTCCATACTGGTCCGTACCAGTCCGTACCGGTCCTTACCTGTTCGTACCGGTCCGTACCAGTCTGTTCCGGTCCGTTCCGATCCGTGCCGGTCCATACCGGTCTGTACCGGTCCGTACTGGTCCGTATTGCTCCGTACTGGTCCATACTGTTCCGTAGTGTTCCGTACTGGTCCGTTGTGTTCCGTACATGTCCATACTGGTCCGTAGCCGTCTGTACTGGTCCTTACCTGTCCGTACCGGTCCGTATGGGTCCGTTCTGGTCCGTTCCGGTCCGTACCGGTCCGTACCGGTCCGTACCGGTCCGTTCCTCTCCGTTCTGCTCCGTACCGTTCTGTACCGGTCCGTACCGGTCCATACCGGTCCGTTCCTGTTTGTACTGGTCAGTACTTGTCCATACTGGTCCATACTGGTCCGTACTGGTCCGTAGTGGTCCGTACTGGTCCATACTGGTCTGTAGTGGTCCATACTGGTCCGTACTGGTCCGTACTTGTCCATAGTGATCCATACTGGTCCGTTCTGGTCCATAGTGGTCCGTACTGATCCATACCGGTCCGTACTTTTCCGTACTGATCCGTACTGGTCCGTACTGGTCCGTACTGATCCGTACCGGCCATACTGGACCGTAATGGTCCGTAGTGGTCCATACTGGGCCGTACTGGTCCGTACTGGTTCGTACTGGTCTGTACTGGTCCGTACTGTTCCGTACTGGTCTGTACTGGTCCATACTGGGCCGTACTCGTCCGTACTGGTCCATACTGGTCCGTACTGGTTCATACTGGTCCATACCGCTGCATACCGGTCCGTTCTGGTCCGTTCTGGTCCGTACCGGTCCGTTCCTCTCCGTTCTGGTCCGTTCCGTACTGGTCCGTACTTGTCCATAGTGTTCCGTACTGGTCCGTAGTGTTCCGTACTGGTCCATACTGGTCCGTACCGGTCCGTACCGGCCCTTACCTGTCCGTACCGGTCCGCACCGGTCCGTTCCGGTCTGTAAAGGTCCGTACCGGTCCGTACCCGTCCGTACCGGTCCATACTGGTCCGTACCCGTCCGTTCCTCTCCGTTCTGGTCCGTTCCGGTCCGTTCATGTCCGTACTGGTCCGTACTTGTCCATACTGGTCCGTACTGGTCTGTAGTGGTCCATACTGGTCCGTACTGGTCCGTACTTGTCCATAGTGATCCATACTGGTCCGTACTGGTCCGTAGTGGTCCGTACTGATCCATACCGGTCCGTACTGTTCCCTACTGATCTGTACTGGTCCGTACTGGTCCGTACTGATCTGTACTGGCCATACTGGACTGTAATGGTCCGTAGTGGTCCATACTGGGCCGTACTGGTCCGTACTGGTCCGTAGTGGTCTGTACTGGTCCGTACTGTTCCGTACTGGTCTGTACTGGTCCATACTGGGCCGTACTCGTCCGTACTGGTCCATACTGGTCCGTACTGGTTCATACTGGTCCATACCGCTGCATACCGGTCCGTTCTGGTCCTTTCTGGTCCGTACCGGTCCGTTCCTCTCCGTTCTGGTCCGTTCCGTACAGGTCCGTACTTGTCCATAGTGTTCCGTACTGGTCCGTAGTGTTCCGTACTGGTCCATACTGGTCCGTACCAGTCCGTACCGGTCCTTACCTGTTCGTACCGGTCCGTACCAGTCTGTTCCGGTCCGTTCCGATCCGTGCCGGTCCATACCGGTCTGTACCGGTCCGTACTGGTCCGTATTGCTCAGTACTGGTCCATACTGTTCCGTAGTGTTCCGTACTGGTCGGTTGTGTTCCGTACATGTCCATACTGGTCCGTAGCCGTCTGTACTGGTCCTTACCTGTCCGTACCGGTCCGTATGGGTCCGTTCTGGTCCGTTCCGGTCCGTACCGGTCCGTACCGGTCCGTACCGGTCCGTTCCTCTCCGTTCTGGTCCGTACCGTTCTGTACCGGTCCGTACCGGTCCATACCGGTCCGTTCCTGTTTGTACTGGTCAGTACTTGTCCATACTGGTCCATACTGGTCCGTACTGGTCCGTAGTGGTCCGTACTGGTCCATACTGGTCTGTAGTGGTCCATACTGGGCCGTACAGGTCCGTACCGGTCTGTACCGGTCCGTACCGGTCCGTAATGCTCCGTACTGGTCTGTACTGGACCATACTGGGCCGTACTCATCCGTACTGGTCCATACTGGTCCGTACTGGTTCATACTGGTCCATACCGGTGCATACCGGTCCGTTCTGGTCCATTCTGGTCCAGACCGGTCCGTTCCTCTCCGTTCTGGTCCGTTCCCGTCCGTTCATGTCCGTACTGGTCCGTACTTGTCCATACTGGTCCATACTGGTCCGTACTGTTCCGTAGTGGTCCATACTGATCCATACCGGTCCATACCGGTCCGTACCGGTCCGTGCTGGTCCGTATTGCTCCGTACTGGTCCGTACTGTTCCGTAGTGTTCCGTACTGGTCCGTAGTGTTCCGTACTGGTCCATACTGGTCCGTAGCGATCTGTACTGGTCCTTACCTGTCCGTACCGGTCTGTACCGGTCCGTTCTGGTCTGTACCGGTCCGTAGCCGTCCGTACCGGTCCGTACCTGTCCGTGCCCCTCCGTACCGGTCCGTTCCGGTCCGTACCAGTCCATACCTGTCCGTACCGGTCCGTTCCTCTCCGTTCTGGTCCGTTGCGGGTCCGTTCATGTCCGTACTGGTCCGTACTTGTCCATACTGGTCGGTACTGGTCCGTAGTGGTCCATACTGATCCATACCGGTCCATACTGGTCCGTACTGGTCCGTACTGGTCCGTACCGGTCCATAGTGTTCCGTACTGATCCATACCGGTCCGTACCGATCCGTACTGATCCGTACTGGTCCATACTGGTCCGTACTGATCCGTACTGGTCCATACTGGTCCGTACTGCTCAGTACTGGTCTGTACTGGTCCGTACTGGTCCATACTGGTCCGTACTGGTCCGTTCTGGTCCGTACCGGTCCGTTCCTCTCCGTTCTGGTCCATTCCGTACTGGTCCGTACTTGTCCATAGTGTTCCGTACTGGTCCGTAGTGTTCCGTACTGGTCCATACTGGTCCGTACCGGTCCGTACCGGTCCGTACCTGTCCGTACCGGTCCGTACCGGTCCGTTCCGGTCTGTACCGGTCCGTACCGATCCGTACCCGTCCGTACCGGTCCATACTGGTCCGTACCCGTCCGTTCCTCTCCGTTCTGGTCCGTTCCGGTCCGTTCATGTCCGTACTGGTCCGTACTTGTCCATACTGGTCCGTACTGGTCTGTAGTGGTCCATACTGGTCCGTACTGGTCCGTACTTGTCCATAGTGATCCATACTGGTCCGTTCTGGTCCGTAGTGGTCCGTACTGATCCATACCGGTCCGTACTGTTCCCTACTGATCTGTACTTGTCCGTACTGGTCCGTACTGATCTGTACTGGCCATACTGGACTGTAATGGTCCGTAGTGGTCCATACTGGGCCGTACTGGTCCGTACTGGTCCGTAGTGGTCTGTACTGGTCCGTACTGTTCCGTACTGGTCTGTACTGGTCCATACTGGGCCGTACTCGTCCGTACTGGTCCATACTGGTCCGTACTGGTTCATACTGGTCCATACCGCTGCATACCGGTCCGTTCTGGTCCTTTCTGGTCCGTACCGGTCCGTTCCTCTCCGTTCTGGTCCATTCCGTACTAGTCCGTACTTGTCCATAGTGCTCCGTACTGGTCCGTTGTGTTCCGTACTGGTCCATACTGGTCCGTACCGGTCCGTACCGGTCCTTACCTGTTCGTACCGGTCCGTACCAGTCTGTTCCGGTCCGTTCCGATCCGTGCCGGTCCATACCGGTCTGTACCGGTCCGTACTGGTCCGTATTGCTCAGTACTGGTCCATACTGTTCCGTAGTGTTCCGTACTGGTCGGTTGTGTTCCGTACATGTCCATACTGGTCCGTAGCCGTCTGTACTGGTCCTTACCTGTCCGTACCGGTCCGTATGGGTCCGTTCTGGTCCGTTCCGGTCCGTACCGGTCCGTACCGGTCCGTACCGGTCCGTTCCTCTCCGTTCTGGTCCGTACCGTTCTGTACCGGTCCGTACCGGTCCATACCGGTCCGTTCCTGTTTGTACTGGTCAGTACTTGTCCATACTGGTCCATACTGGTCCGTACTGGTCCGTAGTGGTCCGTACTGGTCCATACTGGTCTGTAGTGGTCCATACTGGGCCGTACAGGTCCGTACCGGTCTGTACCGGTCCGTACCGGTCCGTAATGCTCCGTACTGGTCTGTACTGGACCATACTGGGCCGTACTCATCCGTACTGGTCCATACTGGTCCGTACTGGTTCATACTGGTCCATACCGGTGCATACCGGTCCGTTCTGGTCCATTCTGGTCCAGACCGGTCCGTTCCTCTCCGTTCTGGTCCGTTCCCGTCCGTTCATGTCCGTACTGGTCCGTACTTGTCCATACTGGTCCATACTGGTCCGTACTGTTCCGTAGTGGTCCATACTGATCCATACCGGTCCATACCGGTCCGTACCGGTCCGTGCTGGTCCGTATTGCTCCGTACTGGTCCGTACTGTTCCGTAGTGTTCCGTACTGGTCCGTAGTGTTCCGTACTGGTCCATACTGGTCCGTAGCGATCTGTACTGGTCCTTACCTGTCCGTACCGGTCTGTACCGGTCCGTTCTGGTCTGTACCGGTCCGTAGCCGTCCGTACCGGTCCGTACCTGTCCGTGCCCCTTCGTACCGGTCCGTTCCGGTCCGTACCAGTCCATACCTGTCCGTACCGGTCCGTTCCTCTCCGTTCTGGTCCGTTGCGGTCCGTTCATGTCCGTACTGGTCCGTACTTGTCCATACTGGTCGGTACTGGTCCGTAGTGGTCCATACTGATCCATACCGGTCCATACTGGTCCGTACTGGTCCGTACTGGTCCGTACCGGTCCATAGTGTTCCGTACTGATCCATACCGGTCCGTACCGATCCGTACTGATCCGTACTGGTCCATACTGGTCCGTACTGATCCGTACTGGTCCATACTGGTCCGTACTGCTCAGTACTGGTCTGTACTGGTCCGTACTGGTCCATACTGGTCCGTACTGGTCCGTTCTGGTCCGTACCGGTCCGTTCCTCTCCGTTCTGGTCCATTCCGTACTGGTCCGTACTTGTCCATAGTGTTCCGTACTGGTCCGTAGTGTTCCGTACTGGTCCATACTGGTCCGTACCGGTCCGTACCGGTCCGTACCTGTCCGTACCGGTCCGTACCGGTCCGTTCCGGTCTGTACCGGTCCGTACCGATCCGTACCCGTCCGTACCGGTCCATACTGGTCCGTACCCGTCCGTTCCTCTCCGTTCTGGTCCGTTCCGGTCCGTTCATGTCCGTACTGGTCCGTACTTGTCCATACTGGTCCGTACTGGTCTGTAGTGGTCCATACTGGTCCGTACTGGTCCGTACTTGTCCATAGTGATCCATACTGGTCCGTTCTGGTCCGTAGTGGTCCGTACTGATCCATACCGGTCCGTACTGTTCCCTACTGATCTGTACTTGTCCGTACTGGTCCGTACTGATCTGTACTGGCCATACTGGACTGTAATGGTCCGTAGTGGTCCATACTGGGCCGTACTGGTCCGTACTGGTCCGTAGTGGTCTGTACTGGTCCGTACTGTTCCGTACTGGTCTGTACTGGTCCATACTGGGCCGTACTCGTCCGTACTGGTCCATACTGGTCCGTACTGGTTCATACTGGTCCATACCGCTGCATACCGGTCCGTTCTGGTCCTTTCTGGTCCGTACCGGTCCGTTCCTCTCCGTTCTGGTCCATTCCGTACTAGTCCGTACTTGTCCATAGTGCTCCGTACTGGTCCGTTGTGTTCCGTACTGGTCCATACTGGTCCGTACCGGTCCGTACCGGTCCTTACCTGTCCGTACCGGTCCGTACCAGTCTGTTCCGGTCTGTACCGTTCCGTACCGGTCCGTACCCGTCCGTACCGGTCCATACTGGTCCGTACCCATCCGTACCGTTCCGTTCCGGTTTGTGCCGGTCCATTCCGGTCCGTACCGGTCCATACTGGTCCGTATTGCTCCGTACTGGTCCGTACTGTTCCGTAGTGTTCCGTACTGGTCCGTAGTGTTCCGTGCTTGTCCATACTGGTCCGTAGCGGTCTGTACTGGTCCTTACCTGTCCGTACCGGTCCGTACCAATCCGTTCCTCTCCGTACCGGTCCGTAGCCATCCGTACCGGTCCGTTCCGGTCCCTACCGGTCCATACCGGTCCGTAACGGTCCGTTCCTCTCCGTTCTGGTCCGTTGGGGTCCGTTCATGTCCGTACTGGTCCGTACTTGTCCATACTGGTCCGTACTGGTCCGTAGTGGTCCATACTGATCCATACCGGTCCATACTGGTCCGTACTGGTCCGTACTGGTCCGTACCGGTCCATAGTGTTCCGTACTGATCCATACCGGTCCGTACCGATCCGTACTGATCCGTACTGGTCCATACTGGTCCGTACTGATCCGTACTGGTCCATACTGGTCCATACTGGTCCATACTGGTCCATACTGGTCTGTACTGGTCCATACTGGTCCATACTGGCCCGTACTGGTGCATATTGGTCCATACTGGTCCGTACTCCTCCGTACTGGTCCGTACTGCTCCGCACTAGTCCATACTGGTCCGTACTGGTCCGTATTGGTCCATACTGGTCCATACTGCTCTGTACTGCTCCCTAGTGGTCCGTACTGGTCCATACTGGTCCGTTCTGGTCCGGACTGGTCCGTACTGGTCCATAGTGGTCGGTACTGGTCCCTACTGGAGCATAGTGGTTCCTACTGGTCCGTACTGGTCCACACTGGTCCCTACTGGTCCGTACTGCTCCGTATTGGTCCATACTGGTCCATACTGGTCCATACTGGTCTGTACTGGTCCATACTGGTCCATACTGGCCCGTACTGGTGCATACTGGTCCATACTGGTCCGTACTCCTCCGTACTGGTCCGTACTGCCCCGCACTAGTCCATACTGGTCCGTACTGGTCCGTACTGGTCCATACTGGTCCATACTGGTCCGTACTGGTCCATACTGGTCCATACCGGTCCGTACTGGTCCATACTGCTCCGTACTGCTCCCAAGTTGTCCGTACTGGTCCGTACCGGTCCGTTCTGATCCATACCGGTCCATACTGGTCCGTACTGGTCCGTACTGGTCCGTACTGGTCCGTACCAGTCCATAGTGTTCCGTACTGATCCATACCGGTCCGTACCGATCCGTACTGATCCGTACTGGTCCATACTGGACCGTACTGCTCCGTACTGGCCATACTGGACCGTAATGGTCCGTAGTGGTCCATACTGGGCCGTACTGCTCCGTACTGGTCTGTACTGGTCCGTACTCGTCCGAACCGGTCCGTACCGGTCCGTTCCGGTCCGTACCCCTCCGTACCGGTCCGTTCCGGTCCGTGCCGGCCCATACCAGTCCGTACCAATCCGTTCCTCTCCGTTCTGGTCCGTTCCGGTCCGTTCATGTCCGTACTGGTCCGTACTTGTCCATACTGGTCCGTACTTGGCCATAGTGGTCCATACTGGTCCGTACTGGTCATACTGGTCCATACTGGTCCATACTGGTCTGTACTGGTCCATACTGGTCCATACTGGCCCGTACTGGTGCATATTGGTCCATACTGGTCCGTACTCCTCCGTACTGGTCCGTACTGCTCCGCACTAGTCCATACTGGTCCGTACTGGTCCGTATTGGTCCATACTGGTCCATACTGCTCTGTACTGCTCCCTAGTGGTCCGTACTGGTCCATACTGGTCCGTTCTGGCCCGGACTGGTCCGTACTGGTCCATAGTGGTCCGTACTGGTCCCTACTGGAGCATAGTGGTTCCTACTGGTCCGTACTGGTCCACACTGGTCCCTACTGGTCCGTACTGCTCCGTATTGGTCCATACTGGTCCATACTGGTCCATACTGGTCTGTACTGGTCCATACTGGTCCATACTGGCCCGTACTGGTGCATACTGGTCCATACTGGTCCGTACTGCTCCGTATTGGTCCGTACTGCTCCGCACTAGTCCATACTGGTCCGTACTGGTCCGTACTGGTCCATACTGGTCCATACTGGTCCGTACTGGTCCATACTGGTCCATACCGGTCCGTACTGGTCCATACTGCTCAGTACTGCTCCCAAGTTGTCCGTACTGGTCCGTACCGGTCCGTTCTGGTCCGTTCTGGTCCGCACTGGTCCGTTCTGGTCCGTACTGATCCGTACTGGCCATACTGGACCGTAATGGTCTGTAGTGGTCCATACTGATCCATACCGGTCCATACTGGTCCGTACTGGTCCGTACTGGTCCGTACTGGTCCGTACCGGTCCATAGTGTTCCGTACTGATCCATACCGGTCCGTACCGATCCGTACTGATCCGTACTGGTCCATACTGGACCGTACTGCTCCGTACTGGCCATACTGGACCGTAATGGTCCATAGTGGTCCATACTGGGCCGTACTGCTCCGTACTGGTCTGTACTGGTCCGTACTGGTCCGTACCGGTCCGGACCGGTCCGTTCCGGTCCGTACCCCTCCGTACCGGTCCGTTCCGGTCCGTGCCGGCCCATACCGGTCCGTACCAATCCGTTCTGGTCCGTTCTGGTCCGTTGCGGTCCGTTCATGTCCGTACTGGTCCGTACTTGTCCATACTGGTCCGTACTTGGCCATAGTGGTCCATACTGGTCCGTACTGGTCCGTACTGGTCCGTACTGGTCCGTACTGGTCTGTATTGGTCCATACTGGGCCGTACTCGTCCGTACTGGTCCGTACTGGTTCATACTGGTCCATACCGCTGCATACCGGTCCGTTCTGGTCCTTTCTGGTCCGTACCGGTCCGTTCCTCTCCGTTCTGGTCCGTTCCGTACAGGTCCGTACTTGTCCATAGTGTTCCGTACTGGTCCGTAGTGTTCCGTACTGGTCCGTAGTGGTCCGTACCGGTCCGTACCGGTCCTTACCTGTTCGTACCGGTCCGTACCAGTCCGTTCCGGTCCGTTCCGGTCCGTGCCGGTCCATACCGGTCCGTACCGGTCCGTACTGGTCCGTATTGCTCCGTACTGGTCCATACTGTTCCGTAGTGTTCTGTACTGGTCCGTTGTGTTCCGTACATGTCCATACTGGTCCGTAGCGGTCTGTACTGGTCCTTACCTGTCCGTACCGGTCCGTACGGGTCCGTTCTGGTCCGTTCCGGTCCGTACCGGTCCGTACCGGTCCGTACCGGTCCGTTCCTCTCCGTTCTGGTCCGTTCCGGTCCGTTCATGTCCGTACTGGTCCGTACTTGTCCATACTGGTCCGTACTTGGCCATAGTGGTCCATACTGGTCCGTACTGGTCATACTGGTCCATACTGGTCCATACTGGTCTGTACTGGTCCATACTGGTCCATACTGGCCCGTACTGGTGCATATTGGTCCATACTGGTCCGTACTCCTCCGTACTGGTCCGTACTGCTCCGCACTAGTCCATACTGGTCCGTACTGATCCGTACTGGTCCATACTGGACCGTACTGCTCCGTACTGGCCATACTGGACCGTAATGGTCCATAGTGGTCCATACTGGGCCGTACTGCTCCGTACTGGTCTGTACTGATCCGTACTGGTCCGTACCGGTCCGGACCGGTCCGTTCCGGTCCGTACCCCTCCGTACCGGTCCGTTCCGGTCCGTGCCGGCCCATACCGGTCCGTACCAATCCGTTCTGGTCCGTTCTGGTCCGTTGCGGTCCGTTCATGTCCGTACTGGTCCGTACTTGTCCATACTGGTCCGTACTTGGCCATAGTGGTCCATACTGGTCCGTACTGGTCCGTACTGGTCCATACTTGTCCGTAGTGGTCCATAGTGGTCCGTACTGATCCATACCGGTCCGTACTGTTCCATACTGGTCCGTACTGGTCCGTACTGGTCCGTACTGCTCCGTTCTGGCCATACTGGACCGTAATGGTCCGTAGTGGTCTAAATGGGCCGTACTGGTCCATACTGGTCTGTACTGGTCTGTACTGGTCCGTACTGTTCCGTACTGGTCTGTACTGGTCCATACTGGGCCGTACTCGTCCGTACTGGTCCGTACTGGTTCATACTGGTCCATACCGCTGCATACCGGTCCGTTCTGGTCCGTTCTGGTCCGTACCAGTCCGTTCCTCTCCGTTCTGGTCCGTTCCGTACTAGTCCGTACTTGTCCATAGTGTTCCGTACTGGTCCGTAGTGTTCCGTACTGGTCCATACTGGTCCGTACTGGTCCGTACCGGTCCTTACCTGTTCGTGCCGGTCCGTACCAGTCCGTTCCGGTCCGTTCCGGTCCGTGCCGGTCCATACCGGTCCGTACCGGTCCGTACTGGTCCGTATTGCTCCGTACTGGTCCATACTGTTCCGTAGTGTTCCGTACTGGTCCGTTGTGTTCCCTACATGTCCATACTGGGCCGTAGCCGTCTGTACTGGTCCTTACCTGTCCGTACCGGTCCGTACGGGTCCGTTCTGGTCCGTTCCGGTCCGTACCGGTCCGTACCGGTCCGTACCGGTCCGTTCCTCTCCGTTCTGGTCCGTACCGTTCTGTACCGTTCCGTACCGGTCCGTACCGGTCCGTTCCTGTTTGTACTGGTCAGTACTTGTCCATACTGGTCCATACTGGTCCGTACTGGTCTGTAGTGGTCCGTACTGGTCCATACTGGTCCGTAGTGGTCCATACTGGGCCGTAAAGGTCCGTACCGGTCCGTACCGGTCTGTACCGGTCCGTACCGGGCCGTAATGCTCCGTACTGGTCTGTACTGGACCATACTGGGCCGTACTCGTCCGTACTGGTCCATACAGGTCCGTACTGGTTCATACTGGTCCATACCGGTCCGTTCTGGTCCATTCTGGTCCAGACCGGTCCGTTCCTCTCCGTTCTGGTCCGTTCCGGTCCGTTCATGTCCGTACTGGTCCGTACTTGTCCATACTGGTCCATATTGGTCCGTACTGGTCCGTAGTGGTCCATACTGATCCATACCGGTCCATACTGGTCCGTACTGGTCCATACTGGTCTGTACTGATCTGTACTGTTCCGTACTGGTCTGTACTGGTCCATACTGGGCCGCACTCGTCTGTACTGGTCCATACTGGTCCGTACTGATTCATACTGGTCCATACCGGTGCATACCGGGCCGTTTTGGTCCGTTCAGGTCCGTACCAGTCCGTTCCTCTCCGTTCTGGTCCGTTCCGGTCCGTTCATGTCCGTACTTGTCCGTACTTGTCCATACCGGTCCATACTGGTCCGTACTGGTCCGTACCCGTCCGTTCCGGTCTGTACCGGTCCGTACTGGTCCGTACCCGTCCGTACGGGTCCATACTGGTCCGTACCCGTCCGTTCCTCTCCGTTCTGGTCCGTTCCGGTCCGTTCATGTCCGTACTGGTCCGTACTTGTCCATACTGGTCCGTACTGGTCTGTAGTGGTCCATACTGGTCTGTACTGGTCCGTACTTGTCCATACTGGTCCGTACTGGTCCGTACTTGTCCATAGTGATCCATACTGGTCCGTACTGGTCCGTAGTGGTCCGTACTGATCCATACCAGTTTGTACTGTTCCGTACTGATCTGTACTGGTCCGTACTGGTCCGTACTGATCTGTACTGGCCATACTGGACCGTACTGGTGCATACTGGTCCATACTGGTCCGTACTCCTCCGTACTGGTCCGTACTGCTCCGCACTAGTCCATACTGGTCCGTACTGGTCCGTACTGGTCCATACTGGTCCATACTGGTCCGTACTGGTCCATACTGGTCCATACTGGTCCGTACTGGTCCATACTGCTCCGTACTGCTCCCAAGTTGTCCGTACTGGTCCATACTGGTCCGTTCTGGTCCGTACTGGTCCGTACTGGTCCATAGTGGTCCGTACCGGTCCGTTCTGGTCCGTTCTGGTCCGCACTGGTCCGTTCTGGTCCGTACTGATCCGTACTGGCCATACTGGACCGTAATGGTCTGTAGTGGTCCATACTGATCCATACCGGTCCATACTGGTCCGTACTGGTCCGTACTGGTCCGTACTGGTCCGTACCGGTCCATAGTGTTCCGTACTGATCCATACCGGTCCGTACCGATCCGTACTGATCCGTACTGGTCCATACTGGACCGTACTGCTCCGTACTGGCCATACTGGACCGTAATGGTCCATAGTGGTCCATACTGGGCCGTACTGCTCCGTACTGGTCTGTACTGGTCCGTACTGGTCCGTACCGGTCCGGACCGGTCCGTTCCGGTCCGTACCCCTCCGTACCGGTCCGTTCCGGTCCGTGCCGGCCCATACCGGTCCGTACCAATCCGTTCTGGTCCGTTCTGGTCCGTTGCGGTCCGTTCATGTCCGTACTGGTCCGTACTTGTCCATACTGGTCCGTACTTGGCCATAGTGGTCCATACTGGTCCGTACTGGTCCGTACTGGTCCGTACTGGTCCGTACTGGTCTGTATTGGTCCATACTGGGCCGTACTCGTCCGTACTGGTCCGTACTGGTTCATACTGGTCCATACCGCTGCATACCGGTCCGTTCTGGTCCTTTCTGGTCCGTACCGGTCCGTTCCTCTCCGTTCTGGTCCGTTCCGTACAGGTCCGTACTTGTCCATAGTGTTCCGTACTGGTCCGTAGTGTTCCGTACTGGTCCGTAGTGGTCCGTACCGGTCCGTACCGGTCCTTACCTGTTCGTACCGGTCCGTACCAGTCCGTTCCGGTCCGTTCCGGTCCGTGCCGGTCCATACCGGTCCGTACCGGTCCGTACTGGTCCGTATTGCTCCGTACTGGTCCATACTGTTCCGTAGTGTTCTGTACTGGTCCGTTGTGTTCCGTACATGTCCATACTGGTCCGTAGCGGTCTGTACTGGTCCTTACCTGTCCGTACCGGTCCGTACGGGTCCGTTCTGGTCCGTTCCGGTCCGTACCGGTCCGTACCGGTCCGTACCGGTCCGTTCCTCTCCGTTCTGGTCCGTTCCGGTCCGTTCATGTCCGTACTGGTCCGTACTTGTCCATACTGGTCCGTACTTGGCCATAGTGGTCCATACTGGTCCGTACTGGTCATACTGGTCCATACTGGTCCATACTGGTCTGTACTGGTCCATACTGGTCCATACTGGCCCGTACTGGTGCATATTGGTCCATACTGGTCCGTACTCCTCCGTACTGGTCCGTACTGCTCCGCACTAGTCCATACTGGTCCGTACTGATCCGTACTGGTCCATACTGGACCGTACTGCTCCGTACTGGCCATACTGGACCGTAATGGTCCATAGTGGTCCATACTGGGCCGTACTGCTCCGTACTGGTCTGTACTGATCCGTACTGGTCCGTACCGGTCCGGACCGGTCCGTTCCGGTCCGTACCCCTCCGTACCGGTCCGTTCCGGTCCGTGCCGGCCCATACCGGTCCGTACCAATCCGTTCTGGTCCGTTCTGGTCCGTTGCGGTCCGTTCATGTCCGTACTGGTCCGTACTTGTCCATACTGGTCCGTACTTGGCCATAGTGGTCCATACTGGTCCGTACTGGTCCGTACTGGTCCATACTTGTCCGTAGTGGTCCATAGTGGTCCGTACTGATCCATACCGGTCCGTACTGTTCCATACTGGTCCGTACTGGTCCGTACTGGTCCGTACTGCTCCGTTCTGGCCATACTGGACCGTAATGGTCCGTAGTGGTCTAAATGGGCCGTACTGGTCCATACTGGTCTGTACTGGTCTGTACTGGTCCGTACTGTTCCGTACTGGTCTGTACTGGTCCATACTGGGCCGTACTCGTCCGTACTGGTCCGTACTGGTTCATACTGGTCCATACCGCTGCATACCGGTCCGTTCTGGTCCGTTCTGGTCCGTACCAGTCCGTTCCTCTCCGTTCTGGTCCGTTCCGTACTAGTCCGTACTTGTCCATAGTGTTCCGTACTGGTCCGTAGTGTTCCGTACTGGTCCATACTGGTCCGTACTGGTCCGTACCGGTCCTTACCTGTTCGTGCCGGTCCGTACCAGTCCGTTCCGGTCCGTTCCGGTCCGTGCCGGTCCATACCGGTCCGTACCGGTCCGTACTGGTCCGTATTGCTCCGTACTGGTCCATACTGTTCCGTAGTGTTCCGTACTGGTCCGTTGTGTTCCCTACATGTCCATACTGGGCCGTAGCCGTCTGTACTGGTCCTTACCTGTCCGTACCGGTCCGTACGGGTCCGTTCTGGTCCGTTCCGGTCCGTACCGGTCCGTACCGGTCCGTACCGGTCCGTTCCTCTCCGTTCTGGTCCGTACCGTTCTGTACCGTTCCGTACCGGTCCGTACCGGTCCGTTCCTGTTTGTACTGGTCAGTACTTGTCCATACTGGTCCATACTGGTCCGTACTGGTCTGTAGTGGTCCGTACTGGTCCATACTGGTCCGTAGTGGTCCATACTGGGCCGTAAAGGTCCGTACCGGTCCGTACCGGTCTGTACCGGTCCGTACCGGGCCGTAATGCTCCGTACTGGTCTGTACTGGACCATACTGGGCCGTACTCGTCCGTACTGGTCCATACAGGTCCGTACTGGTTCATACTGGTCCATACCGGTCCGTTCTGGTCCATTCTGGTCCAGACCGGTCCGTTCCTCTCCGTTCTGGTCCGTTCCGGTCCGTTCATGTCCGTACTGGTCCGTACTTGTCCATACTGGTCCATATTGGTCCGTACTGGTCCGTAGTGGTCCATACTGATCCATACCGGTCCATACTGGTCCGTACTGGTCCATACTGGTCTGTACTGATCTGTACTGTTCCGTACTGGTCTGTACTGGTCCATACTGGGCCGCACTCGTCTGTACTGGTCCATACTGGTCCGTACTGATTCATACTGGTCCATACCGGTGCATACCGGGCCGTTTTGGTCCGTTCAGGTCCGTACCAGTCCGTTCCTCTCCGTTCTGGTCCGTTCCGGTCCGTTCATGTCCGTACTTGTCCGTACTTGTCCATACCGGTCCATACTGGTCCGTACTGGTCCGTACCCGTCCGTTCCGGTCTGTACCGGTCCGTACTGGTCCGTACCCGTCCGTACGGGTCCATACTGGTCCGTACCCGTCCGTTCCTCTCCGTTCTGGTCCGTTCCGGTCCGTTCATGTCCGTACTGGTCCGTACTTGTCCATACTGGTCCGTACTGGTCTGTAGTGGTCCATACTGGTCTGTACTGGTCCGTACTTGTCCATACTGGTCCGTACTGGTCCGTACTTGTCCATAGTGATCCATACTGGTCCGTACTGGTCCGTAGTGGTCCGTACTGATCCATACCAGTTTGTACTGTTCCGTACTGATCTGTACTGGTCCGTACTGGTCCGTACTGATCTGTACTGGCCATACTGGACCGTACTGGTGCATACTGGTCCATACTGGTCCGTACTCCTCCGTACTGGTCCGTACTGCTCCGCACTAGTCCATACTGGTCCGTACTGGTCCGTACTGGTCCATACTGGTCCATACTGGTCCGTACTGGTCCATACTGGTCCATACTGGTCCGTACTGGTCCATACTGCTCCGTACTGCTCCCAAGTTGTCCGTACTGGTCCATACTGGTCCGTTCTGGTCCGTACTGGTCCGTACTGGTCCATAGTGGTCCGTACCGGTCCGTTCTGGTCCGTTCTGGTCCGCACTGGTCCGTTCTGGTCCGTACTGATCCGTACTGGCCATACTGGACCGTAATGGTCTGTAGTGGTCCATACTGATCCATACCGGTCCATACTGGTCCGTACTGGTCTGTACTGGTCCGTACTGGTCCGTACCGGTCCATAGTGTTCCGTACTGATCCATACCGGTCCGTACCGATCCGTACTGATCCGTACTGGTCCATACTGGACCGTACTGCTCCGTACTGGCCATACTGGACCGTAATGGTCCGTAGTGGTCTAAATGGGCCGTACTGGTCCATACTGGTCTGTTCTGGTCTGTACTGGTCCATACTGTTCCATACTGGTCTGTACTGGTCCATACTGGGCCGTACTCGTCCGTACTGGTCCGTACTGGTTCATACTGGTCCATACCGCTGCACACCGGTCCGTTCTGGTCTTTTCTGGTCCGTACCGGTCCGTTCCTCTCCGTTCTGGTCCGTTCCGTACAGGTCCGTACTTGTCCATAGTGTTCCGTACTGGTCCGTAGTGTTCCGTACTGGTCCGTAGTGGTCCGTACCGGTCCGTACCGGTCCTTACCTGTTCGTACCGGTCCGTACCAGTCCGTTCCGGTCCGTTCCGGTCCGTGCCGGTCCATACCGGTCCGTACCGGTCCGTACTGGTCCGTATTGCTCCGTACTGGTCCATACTGTTCCGTAGTGTTCCGTACTGGTCCGTTGTGTTCCGTACATGTCCATACTGGTCCGTAGCGGTCTGTACTGGTCCTTACCTGTCCGTACCGGTCCGTACCGGTCCGTACCCCTCCGTACCGGTCCGTTCCGGTCCGTACCGGTCCATACCGGTCCGTACCGGTCCGTTCCTCTCCGTTCTGGTCCGTTCCGGTCCGTTCATGTCCGTACTGGTCCGTACTTGTCCATACTGGTCCGTACTGGTCCGTAGTGGTCCATACTGATCCATACCGGTCCGTACTGGTCCGTACTGGTCCGTACCGGTCCATAGTGTTCCGTACTGATCCATACCGGTCCGTACCGATCCGTACTGATCCGTACTGGTCCATACTGGTCCGTACTGATCCGTACTGGTCCATACTAGTCCGTACTGCTCCGTACTGGCCATACTGGACTGTAATGGTCTGTAGTGGTCCATACTGGGCCGTACTGCTCCGTACTGGTTCGTACTGGTCTGTACTGGTCCATACTGGTCCATACTGGCCCGTACTGGTGCATATTGGTCCAAACTGGTCCGTACTCCTCCGTACTGGTCCGTACTGCTCCGCACTAGTCCATACTGGTCCGTACTGGTCCGTATTGGTCCATACTGGTCCATACTGCTCTGTACTGCTCCCTAGTGGTCCGTACTGGTCCATACTGGTCCGTTCTGGTCCGGACTGGTCCGTACTGGTCCGTAGTGGTCCGTACTGGTCCCTACTGGAGCATAGTGGTTCCTACTGGTCCGTACTGGTCCACACTGGTCCCTACTGGTCCGTACTGCTCCGTATTGGTCCATACTGGTCCATACTGGTCCATACTGGTCTGTACTGGTCCATACTGGTCCATACTGGCCCGTAGTGGTGCATACTGGTCCATACTGGTCCGTACTCCTCCGTACTGGTCCGTACTGCTCCGCACTAGTCCATACTGGTCCGTACTGGTCCGTACTGGTCCATACTGGTCCATACTGGTCCGTACTGGTCCATACTGGTCCATACTGGTCCGTACTGGTCCATACTGCTCCGTACTGCTCCCAAGTTGTCCGTACTGGTCCATACTGGTCCGTTCTGGTCCGTACTGGTCCGTACTGGTCCATAGTGGTCCGTACCGGTCCGTTCTGGTCCGTTCTGGTCCGCACTGGTCCGTTCTGGTCCGTACTGATCCGTACTGGCCATACTGGACCGTAATGGTCTGTAGTGGTCCATACTGATCCATACCGGTCCATACTGGTCCGTACTGGTCTGTACTGGTCCGTACTGGTCCGTACCGGTCCATAGTGTTCCGTACTGATCCATACCGGTCCGTACCGATCCGTACTGATCCGTACTGGTCCATACTGGACCGTACTGCTCCGTACTGGCCATACTGGACCGTAATGGTCCGTAGTGGTCTAAATGGGCCGTATTGGTCCATACTGGTCCATACTGCTCTGTACTGCTCCCTAGTGGTCCGTACTGGTCCATACTGGTCCGTTCTGGTCCGGACTGGTCCGTACTGGTCCATAGTGGTCGGTACTGGTCCCTACTGGAGCATAGTGGTTCCTACTGGTCCGTACTGGTCCACACTGGTCCCTACTGGTCCGTACTGCTCCGTATTGGTCCATACTGGTCCATACTGGTCCATACTGGTCTGTACTGGTCCATACTGGTCCATACTGGCCCGTACTGGTGCATACTGGTCCATACTGGTCCGTACTCCTCCGTACTGGTCCATACTGGTCCGTACTCCTCCGTACTGGTCCGTACTGCTCCGCACTAGTCCATACTGGTCCGTACTGGTCCGTACTGGTCCATACTGGTCCATACTGGTCCGTACTGGTCCATACTGGTCCATACCGGTCCGTACTGGTCCATACTGCTCAGTACTGCTCCCAAGTTGTCCGTACTGGTCCGTACCGGTCCGTTCTGGTCCGTTCTGGTCCGCACTGGTCCGTTCTGGTCCGTACTGATCCGTACTGGCCATACTGGACCGTAATGGTCTGTAGTGGTCCATACTGATCCATACCGGTCCATACAGGTCCGTACTGGTCCGTACTGGTCCGTACTGGTCCGTACCGGTCCATAGTGTTCCGTACTGATCCATACCGGTCCGTACCGATCCGTACTGATCCGTACTGGTCAATACTGGACCGTACTGCTCCGTACTGGCCATACTGGACCGTAATGGTCCATAGTGGTCCATACTGGGCCGTACTGCTCCGTACTGGTCTGTACTGTTCCGTACTGGTCCGTACCGGTCCGGACCGGTCCGTTCCGGTCCGTACCCCTCCGTACCGGTCCGTTCCGGTCCGTGCCGGCCAATACCGGTCCGTACCAATCCGTTCTGGTCCGTTCTGGTCCGTTGCGGTCCGTTCATGTCCGTACTGGTCCGTACTTGTCCATACTGGTCCGTACTTGGCCATAGTGGTCCATACTGGTCCGTACTGGTCCGTACTGGTCCATACTTGTCCGTAGTGGTCCATAGTGGTCCGTACTGATCCATACCGGTCCGTACTGTTCCATACTGGTCCGTACTGCTCCGTTCTGGCCATACTGGACCGTAATGGTCTGTAGTGGTCTAAATGGGCCGTACTGGTCCATACTGGTCTGTACTGGTCTGTACTGGTCCGTACTGTTCCGTACTGGTCTGTACTGGTCCATACTGGGCCGTACTCGTCCGTACTGGTCCGTACTGGTTCATACTGGTCCATACCGCTGCATACCGGTCCGTTCTGGTCCGTTCTGGTCCGTACCGGTCCGTTCCTCTCCGTTCTGGTCCGTTCCGTACTAGTCCGTACTTGTCCATAGTGTTCCGTACTGGTCCGTAGTGTTCCGTACTGGTCCATACTGGTCCGTACTGGTCCGTACCGGTCCTTACCTGTTCGTGCCGGTCCGTACCAGTCCGTTCCGGTCCGTTCCGGTCCGTGCCGGTCCATACCGGTCCGTACCGGTCCGTACTGGTCCGTATTGCTCCGTACTGGTCCATACTGTTCCGTAGTGTTCCGTACTGGTCCGTTGTGTTCCCTACATGTCCATACTGGGCCGTAGCCGTCTGTACTGGTCCTTACCTGTCCGTACCGGTCCGTACGGGTCCGTTCTGGTCCGTTCCGGTCCGTACCGGTCCGTACCGGTCCGTACCGGTCCGTTCCTCTCCGTTCTGGTCCGTACCGTTCTGTACCGGTCCGTACCGGTCCGTACCAGTCCGTTCCTGTTTGTACTGGTCAGTACTTGTCCATACTGGTCCATACTGGTCCGTACGGGTCTGTAGTGGTCCGTACTGGTCCATACTGGTCCGTAGTGGTCCATACTGGGCCGTACAGGTCCGTACCGGTCCGTACCGGTCTGTACCGGTCCGTACCGGTCCGTAATGCTCCGTACTGGTCTGTACTGGACCATACTGGGCCGTACTCGTCCGTACTGGTCCATACAGGTCCGTACTGGTTCATACTGGTCCATACCGGTCCGTTCTGGTCCATTCTGGTCCAGACCGGTCCGTTCCTCTCCGTTCTGGTCCGTTCCGGTCCGTTCATGTCCGTACTGGTCCGTACTTGTCCATACTGGTCCATATTGGTCCGTACTGGTCCGTAGTGGTCCATACTGATCCATACCGGTCCATACTGGTCCGTACTGGTCCATACTGGTCTGTACTGATCTGTACTGTTCCGTACTGGTCTGTACTGGTCCATACTGGGCCGCACTCGTCCGTACTGGTCCATACTGGTCCGTACTGGTTCATACTGGTCCATACCGGTGCATACCGGGCCGTTTTGGTCCGTTCAGGTCCGTACCAGTCCGTTCCTCTCCGTTCTGGTCCGTTCCGGTCCGTTCATGTCCGTACTGGTCCGTACTTGTCCATACCGGTCCATACTGGTCCGTACTGGTCCGTACCCGTCCGTTCCGGTCTGTACCGGTCCGTACTGGTCCGTACCCGTCCGTACGGGTCCATACTGTTCCGTACCCGTCCGTTCCTCTCCGTTCTGGTCCGTTCCGGTCCGTTCATGTCCGTACTGGTCCATACTTGTCCATACTGGTCCGTACTGGTCTGTAGTGGTCCATACTGGTCCGTACTGGTCCGTACTTGTCCATACTGGTCCGTACTGGTCCGTACTTGTCCATAGTGATCCATACTGGTCCGTACTGGTCCGTAGTGGTCCGTACTGATCCATACCAGTCCGTACTGTTCCGTACTGATCTGTACTGGTCCGTACTGGTCCGTACTGATCTGTACTGGCCATACTGGACCGTAATGGTCCGTAGTGGTCCATACTGGGCCGTACTGGTCCGTACTGGTCCGCATTGGTCCATACTGGTCCGTACTGTTCCGTACTGGTCCATACTGGACCGTACTGCTCCGTACTGGCCATACTGGACCGTAATGGTCCGTAGTGGTCTAAATGGGCCGTACTGGTCCATACTGGTCTGTTCTGGTCTGTACTGGTCCATACTGTTCCGTACTGGTCTGTACTGGTCCATACTGGGCCGTACTCGTCCGTACTGGTCCGTACTGGTTCATACTGGTCCATACCGCTGCACACCGGTCCGTTCTGGTCCTTTCTGGTCCGTACCGGTCCGTTCCTCTCCGTTCTGGTCCGTTCCGTACAGGTCCGTACTTGTCCATAGTGTTCCGTACTGGTCCGTAGTGTTCCGTACTGGTCCGTAGTGGTCCGTACCGGTCCGTACCGCTCCTTACCTGTTCGTACCGGTCTGTACCAGTCCGTTCCGGTCCGTTCCGGTCCGTGCCGGTCCATACCGGTCCGTACCGGTCCGTACTGGTCCGTATTGCTCCGTACTGGTCCATACTGTTCCGTAGTGTTCCGTACTGGTCCGTTGTGTTCCGTACATGTCCATACTGGTCCGTAGCGGTCTGTACTGGTCCTTATCTGTCCGTACCGGTCCGTACGGGTCCGTTCTGGTCCGTTCCGGTCCGTACCGGTCCGTACCGGTCCGTTCCTCTCCGTTCTGGTCTGTACCGTTCTGTACCGGTCCGTACCGGTCCATACCGGTCCGTTCCTGTTTGTACTGGTCAGTACTTGTCCATACTGGTCCATACTGGTCCGTACTGGTCCGTAGTGGTCCGCACTGGTCCATACTGATCCGTAGTGGTCCATACTGGGCCGTACAGATCCGTTCCGGTCTGTACCGGTCCGTACCGGTCCGTACCGGTCCATACTGGTCCGTACCCGTCCGTACTGGTCTGTACCGGTCCGTTCCGGTTTGTGCCGGTCCATACCGGTCCGTACCGGTCCAGTCTGGTCCGTATTGCTCCGTACTGGTCCGTACTGTTCCGTAGTGTTCCGTACTGGTCCGTAGTGTTCCGTACTCGTCCATACTGGTCCGTAGCGGTCTGTACTGGTCCTTACCTGTCCGTACCGGTCCGTACCGGTCCGTACCGGTCCGTACCGGTCCGTTCCGGTCCGTACCGGTCCATACCGGTCCGTACCGGTCCGTTCCTCTCCGTTCTGGTCCGTTGCGGTCCGTTCATGTCCGTACTGGTCCGTACTTGTCCATACTGGTCCATACTGGTCCGTAGTGGTCCATAATGATCCATACCGGTCCGTACTGGTCCGTACTGGTCCGTACCGGTCCATAGTGTTCCGTACTGATCCATACCGGTCCGTACCGATCCGTACTGATCCGTACTGGTCCATACTGGTCCGTACTGATCCGTACTGGTCCATACTAGTCCGTACTGCTCCGTACTGGCCATACTGGACTGTAATGGTCTGTAGTGGTCCATACTGGGCCGTACTGCTCCGTACTGGTTCGTACTGGTCTGTACTGGTCCATACTGGTCCATACTGGCCCGTACTGGTGCATATTGGTCCAAACTGGTCCGTACTCCTCCGTACTGGTCCGTACTGCTCCGCACTAGTCCATACTGGTCCGTACTGGTCCGTATTGGTCCATACTGGTCCATACTGCTCTGTACTGCTCCCTAGTGGTCCGTACTGGTCCATACTGGTCTGTTCTGGTCCGGACTGGTCCGTACTGGTCCATAGTGGTCCGTACTGGTCCCTACTGGAGCATAGTGGTTCCTACTGGTCCGTACTGGTCCACACTGGTCCCTACTGGTCCGTACTGCTCCGTATTGGTCCATACTGGTCCATACTGGTCCATACTGGTCTGTACTGGTCCATACTGGTCCATACTGGCCCGTAGTGGTGCATACTGGTCCATACTGGTCCGTACTCCTCCGTACTGGTCCGTACTGCTCCGCACTAGTCCATACTGGTCCGTACTGGTCCGTACTGGTCCATACTGGTCCATACTGGTCCGTACTGGTCCATACTGGTCCGTACTGGTCCGTACTGGTCCATACTGCTCTGTACTGCTCCCAAGTTGTCCGTACTGGTCCATACTGGTCCGTTCTGGTCCGTACTGGTCCGTACTGGTCCATAGTGGTCCGTACGGGTCCGTTCTGGTCCGTTCTGGTCCGCACTGGTCCGTTCTGGTCCGTACTGATCCGTACTGGCCATACTGGACCGTAATGGTCTGTAGTGGTCCATACTGATCCATACCGGTCCATACTGGTCCGTACTGGTCTGTACTGGTCCGTACTGGTCCGTACTGGTCCATACTGGTCCATACTGGTCCGTACTGGTCCATACTGGTCCATACTGGTCCGTACTGGTCCATACTGCTCCGTACTGCTCCCAAGTTGTCCGTACTGGTCCATACTGGTCCGTTCTGGTCCGTACTGGTCCGTACTGGTCCATAGTGGTCCGTACCGGTCCGTTCTGGTCCGTTCTGGTCCGCACTGGTCCGTTCTGGTCCGTACTGATCCGTACTGGCCATACTGGACCGTAATGGTCTGTAGTGGTCCATACTGATCCATACCGGTCCATACTGGTCCGTACTGGTCTGTACTGGTCCGTACTGGTCCGTACCGGTCCATAGTGTTCCGTACTGATCCATACCGGTCCGTACCGATCCGTACTGATCCGTACTGGTCCATACTGGACCGTACTGCTCCGTACTGGCCATACTGGACCGTAATGGTCCGTAGTGGTCTAAATGGGCCGTACTGGTCCATACTGGTCTGTTCTGGTCTGTACTGGTCCATACTGTTCCATACTGGTCTGTACTGGTCCATACTGGGCCGTACTCGTCCGTACTGGTCCGTACTGGTTCATACTGGTCCATACCGCTGCACACCGGTCCGTTCTGGTCTTTTCTGGTCCGTACCGGTCCGTTCCTCTCCGTTCTGGTCCGTTCCGTACAGGTCCGTACTTGTCCATAGTGTTCCGTACTGGTCCGTAGTGTTCCGTACTGGTCCGTAGTGGTCCGTACCGGTCCGTACCGGTCCTTACCTGTTCGTACCGGTCCGTACCAGTCCGTTCCGGTCCGTTCCGGTCCGTGCCGGTCCATACCGGTCCGTACCGGTCCGTACTGGTCCGTATTGCTCCGTACTGGTCCATACTGTTCCGTAGTGTTCCGTACTGGTCCGTTGTGTTCCGTACATGTCCATACTGGTCCGTAGCGGTCTGTACTGGTCCTTACCTGTCCGTACCGGTCCGTACCGGTCCGTACCCCTCCGTACCGGTCCGTTCCGGTCCGTACCGGTCCATACCGGTCCGTACCGGTCCGTTCCTCTCCGTTCTGGTCCGTTCCGGTCCGTTCATGTCCGTACTGGTCCGTACTTGTCCATACTGGTCCGTACTGGTCCGTAGTGGTCCATACTGATCCATACCGGTCCGTACTGGTCCGTACTGGTCCGTACCGGTCCATAGTGTTCCGTACTGATCCATACCGGTCCGTACCGATCCGTACTGATCCGTACTGGTCCATACTGGTCCGTACTGATCCGTACTGGTCCATACTAGTCCGTACTGCTCCGTACTGGCCATACTGGACTGTAATGGTCTGTAGTGGTCCATACTGGGCCGTACTGCTCCGTACTGGTTCGTACTGGTCTGTACTGGTCCATACTGGTCCATACTGGCCCGTACTGGTGCATATTGGTCCAAACTGGTCCGTACTCCTCCGTACTGGTCCGTACTGCTCCGCACTAGTCCATACTGGTCCGTACTGGTCCGTATTGGTCCATACTGGTCCATACTGCTCTGTACTGCTCCCTAGTGGTCCGTACTGGTCCATACTGGTCCGTTCTGGTCCGGACTGGTCCGTACTGGTCCGTAGTGGTCCGTACTGGTCCCTACTGGAGCATAGTGGTTCCTACTGGTCCGTACTGGTCCACACTGGTCCCTACTGGTCCGTACTGCTCCGTATTGGTCCATACTGGTCCATACTGGTCCATACTGGTCTGTACTGGTCCATACTGGTCCATACTGGCCCGTAGTGGTGCATACTGGTCCATACTGGTCCGTACTCCTCCGTACTGGTCCGTACTGCTCCGCACTAGTCCATACTGGTCCGTACTGGTCCGTACTGGTCCATACTGGTCCATACTGGTCCGTACTGGTCCATACTGGTCCATACTGGTCCGTACTGGTCCATACTGCTCCGTACTGCTCCCAAGTTGTCCGTACTGGTCCATACTGGTCCGTTCTGGTCCGTACTGGTCCGTACTGGTCCATTGTGGTCCGTACCGGTCCGTTCTGGTCCGTTCTGGTCCGCACTGGTCCGTTCTGGTCCGTACTGATCCGTACTGGCCATACTGGACCGTAATGGTCTGTAGTGGTCCATACTGATCCATACCGGTCCATACTGGTCCGTACTGGTCTGTACTGGTCCGTACTGGTCCGTACCGGTCCATAGTGTTCCGTACTGATCCATACCGGTCCGTACCGATCCGTACTGATCCGTACTGGTCCATACTGGACCGTACTGCTCCGTACTGGCCATACTGGACCGTAATGGTCCGTAGTGGTCTAAATGGGCCGTATTGGTCCATACTGGTCCATACTGCTCTGTACTGCTCCCTAGTGGTCCGTACTGGTCCATACTGGTCCGTTCTGGTCCGGACTGGTCCGTACTGGTCCATAGTGGTCGGTACTGGTCCCTACTGGAGCATAGTGGTTCCTACTGGTCCGTACTGGTCCACACTGGTCCCTACTGGTCCGTACTGCTCCGTATTGGTCCATACTGGTCCATACTGGTCCATACTGGTCTGTACTGGTCCATACTGGTCCATACTGGCCCGTACTGGTGCATACTGGTCCATACTGGTCCGTACTCCTCCGTACTGGTCCGTACTGCTCCGCACTAGTCCATACTGGTCCGTACTGGTCCGTACTGGTCCATACTGGTCCATACTGGTCCGTACTGGTCCATACTGGTCCATACCGGTCCGTACTGGTCCATACTGCTCAGTACTGCTCCCAAGTTGTCCGTACTGGTCCGTACCGGTCCGTTCTGGTCCGTTCTGGTCCGCACTGGTCCGTTCTGGTCCGTACTGATCCGTACTGGCCATACTGGACCGTAATGGTCTGTAGTGGTCCATACTGATCCATACCGGTCCATACAGGTCCGTACTGGTCCGTACTGGTCCGTACTGGTCCGTACCGGTCCATAGTGTTCCGTACTGATCCATACCGGTCCGTACCGATCCGTACTGATCCGTACTGGTCAATACTGGACCGTACTGCTCCGTACTGGCCATACTGGACCGTAATGGTCCATAGTGGTCCATACTGGGCCGTACTGCTCCGTACTGGTCTGTACTGTTCCGTACTGGTCCGTACCGGTCCGGACCGGTCCGTTCCGGTCCGTACCCCTCCGTACCGGTCCGTTCCGGTCCGTGCCGGCCAATACCGGTCCGTACCAATCCGTTCTGGTCCGTTCTGGTCCGTTGCGGTCCGTTCATGTCCGTACTGGTCCGTACTTGTCCATACTGGTCCGTACTTGGCCATAGTGGTCCATACTGGTCCGTACTGGTCCGTACTGGTCCATACTTGTCCGTAGTGGTCCATAGTGGTCCGTACTGATCCATACCGGTCCGTACTGTTCCATACTGGTCCGTACTGCTCCGTTCTGGCCATACTGGACCGTAATGGTCTGTAGTGGTCTAAATGGGCCGTACTGGTCCATACTGGTCTGTACTGGTCTGTACTGGTCCGTACTGTTCCGTACTGGTCTGTACTGGTCCATACTGGGCCGTACTCGTCCGTACTGGTCCGTACTGGTTCATACTGGTCCATACCGCTGCATACCGGTCCGTTCTGGTCCGTTCTGGTCCGTACCGGTCCGTTCCTCTCCGTTCTGGTCCGTTCCGTACTAGTCCGTACTTGTCCATAGTGTTCCGTACTGGTCCGTAGTGTTCCGTACTGGTCCATACTGGTCCGTACTGGTCCGTACCGGTCCTTACCTGTTCGTGCCGGTCCGTACCAGTCCGTTCCGGTCCGTTCCGGTCCGTGCCGGTCCATACCGGTCCGTACCGGTCCGTACTGGTCCGTATTGCTCCGTACTGGTCCATACTGTTCCGTAGTGTTCCGTACTGGTCCGTTGTGTTCCCTACATGTCCATACTGGGCCGTAGCCGTCTGTACTGGTCCTTACCTGTCCGTACCGGTCCGTACGGGTCCGTTCTGGTCCGTTCCGGTCCGTACCGGTCCGTACCGGTCCGTACCGGTCCGTTCCTCTCCGTTCTGGTCCGTACCGTTCTGTACCGGTCCGTACCGGTCCGTACCAGTCCGTTCCTGTTTGTACTGGTCAGTACTTGTCCATACTGGTCCATACTGGTCCGTACGGGTCTGTAGTGGTCCGTACTGGTCCATACTGGTCCGTAGTGGTCCATACTGGGCCGTACAGGTCCGTACCGGTCCGTACCGGTCTGTACCGGTCCGTACCGGTCCGTAATGCTCCGTACTGGTCTGTACTGGACCATACTGGGCCGTACTCGTCCGTACTGGTCCATACAGGTCCGTACTGGTTCATACTGGTCCATACCGGTCCGTTCTGGTCCATTCTGGTCCAGACCGGTCCGTTCCTCTCCGTTCTGGTCCGTTCCGGTCCGTTCATGTCCGTACTGGTCCGTACTTGTCCATACTGGTCCATATTGGTCCGTACTGGTCCGTAGTGGTCCATACTGATCCATACCGGTCCATACTGGTCCGTACTGGTCCATACTGGTCTGTACTGATCTGTACTGTTCCGTACTGGTCTGTACTGGTCCATACTGGGCCGCACTCGTCCGTACTGGTCCATACTGGTCCGTACTGGTTCATACTGGTCCATACCGGTGCATACCGGGCCGTTTTGGTCCGTTCAGGTCCGTACCAGTCCGTTCCTCTCCGTTCTGGTCCGTTCCGGTCCGTTCATGTCCGTACTGGTCCGTACTTGTCCATACCGGTCCATACTGGTCCGTACTGGTCCGTACCCGTCCGTTCCGGTCTGTACCGGTCCGTACTGGTCCGTACCCGTCCGTACGGGTCCATACTGTTCCGTACCCGTCCGTTCCTCTCCGTTCTGGTCCGTTCCGGTCCGTTCATGTCCGTACTGGTCCATACTTGTCCATACTGGTCCGTACTGGTCTGTAGTGGTCCATACTGGTCCGTACTGGTCCGTACTTGTCCATACTGGTCCGTACTGGTCCGTACTTGTCCATAGTGATCCATACTGGTCCGTACTGGTCCGTAGTGGTCCGTACTGATCCATACCAGTCCGTACTGTTCCGTACTGATCTGTACTGGTCCGTACTGGTCCGTACTGATCTGTACTGGCCATACTGGACCGTAATGGTCCGTAGTGGTCCATACTGGGCCGTACTGGTCCGTACTGGTCCGCATTGGTCCATACTGGTCCGTACTGTTCCGTACTGGTCCATACTGGACCGTACTGCTCCGTACTGGCCATACTGGACCGTAATGGTCCGTAGTGGTCTAAATGGGCCGTACTGGTCCATACTGGTCTGTTCTGGTCTGTACTGGTCCATACTGTTCCGTACTGGTCTGTACTGGTCCATACTGGGCCGTACTCGTCCGTACTGGTCCGTACTGGTTCATACTGGTCCATACCGCTGCACACCGGTCCGTTCTGGTCCTTTCTGGTCCGTACCGGTCCGTTCCTCTCCGTTCTGGTCCGTTCCGTACAGGTCCGTACTTGTCCATAGTGTTCCGTACTGGTCCGTAGTGTTCCGTACTGGTCCGTAGTGGTCCGTACCGGTCCGTACCGCTCCTTACCTGTTCGTACCGGTCTGTACCAGTCCGTTCCGGTCCGTTCCGGTCCGTGCCGGTCCATACCGGTCCGTACCGGTCCGTACTGGTCCGTATTGCTCCGTACTGGTCCATACTGTTCCGTAGTGTTCCGTACTGGTCCGTTGTGTTCCGTACATGTCCATACTGGTCCGTAGCGGTCTGTACTGGTCCTTATCTGTCCGTACCGGTCCGTACGGGTCCGTTCTGGTCCGTTCCGGTCCGTACCGGTCCGTACCGGTCCGTTCCTCTCCGTTCTGGTCTGTACCGTTCTGTACCGGTCCGTACCGGTCCATACCGGTCCGTTCCTGTTTGTACTGGTCAGTACTTGTCCATACTGGTCCATACTGGTCCGTACGGGTCCGTAGTGGTCCGCACTGGTCCATACTGATCCGTAGTGGTCCATACTGGGCCGTACAGATCCGTTCCGGTCTGTACCGGTCCGTACCGGTCCGTACCGGTCCATACTGGTCCGTACCCGTCCGTACTGGTCTGTACCGGTCCGTTCCGGTTTGTGCCGGTCCATACCGGTCCGTACCGGTCCAGTCTGGTCCGTATTGCTCCGTACTGGTCCGTACTGTTCCGTAGTGTTCCGTACTGGTCCGTAGTGTTCCGTACTCGTCCATACTGGTCCGTAGCGGTCTGTACTGGTCCTTACCTGTCCGTACCGGTCCGTACCGGTCCGTACCGGTCCGTACCGGTCCGTTCCGGTCCGTACCGGTCCATACCGGTCCGTACCGGTCCGTTCCTCTCCGTTCTGGTCCGTTGCGGTCCGTTCATGTCCGTACTGGTCCGTACTTGTCCATACTGGTCCATACTGGTCCGTAGTGGTCCATAATGATCCATACCGGTCCGTACTGGTCCGTACTGGTCCGTACCGGTCCATAGTGTTCCGTACTGATCCATACCGGTCCGTACCGATCCGTACTGATCCGTACTGGTCCATACTGGTCCGTACTGATCCGTACTGGTCCATACTAGTCCGTACTGCTCCGTACTGGCCATACTGGACTGTAATGGTCTGTAGTGGTCCATACTGGGCCGTACTGCTCCGTACTGGTTCGTACTGGTCTGTACTGGTCCATACTGGTCCATACTGGCCCGTACTGGTGCATATTGGTCCAAACTGGTCCGTACTCCTCCGTACTGGTCCGTACTGCTCCGCACTAGTCCATACTGGTCCGTACTGGTCCGTATTGGTCCATACTGGTCCATACTGCTCTGTACTGCTCCCTAGTGGTCCGTACTGGTCCATACTGGTCTGTTCTGGTCCGGACTGGTCCGTACTGGTCCATAGTGGTCCGTACTGGTCCCTACTGGAGCATAGTGGTTCCTACTGGTCCGTACTGGTCCACACTGGTCCCTACTGGTCCGTACTGCTCCGTATTGGTCCATACTGGTCCATACTGGTCCATACTGGTCTGTACTGGTCCATACTGGTCCATACTGGCCCGTAGTGGTGCATACTGGTCCATACTGGTCCGTACTCCTCCGTACTGGTCCGTACTGCTCCGCACTAGTCCATACTGGTCCGTACTGGTCCGTACTGGTCCATACTGGTCCATACTGGTCCGTACTGGTCCATACTGGTCCGTACTGGTCCGTACTGGTCCATACTGCTCTGTACTGCTCCCAAGTTGTCCGTACTGGTCCATACTGGTCCGTTCTGGTCCGTACTGGTCCGTACTGGTCCATAGTGGTCCGTACGGGTCCGTTCTGGTCCGTTCTGGTCCGCACTGGTCCGTTCTGGTCCGTACTGATCCGTACTGGCCATACTGGACCGTAATGGTCTGTAGTGGTCCATACTGATCCATACCGGTCCATACTGGTCCGTACTGGTCTGTACTGGTCCGTACTGGTCCGTACCGGTCCATAGTGTTCCGTACTGATCCATACCGGTCCGTACCGATCCGTACTGATCCGTACTGGTCCGTACCCGTCCGTACTCGTCTGTACCGGTCCGTTCCGGTTTGTGCCGGTCCATACCGGTCCGTACCGGTCCAGTCTGGTCCGTATTGCTCCGTACTGGTCCGTACTGTTCCGTAGTGTTCCGTACTGGTCCGTAGTGTTCCGTACTTGTCCATACTGGTCCGTAGCGGTCTGTACTGGTCCTTACCTGTCCGTACCGGTCCGTACCGGTCCGTACCCCTCCGTACCGGTCCGTTCCGGTCCGTACCGGTCCATACCGGTCCGTACCGGTCCGTTCCTCTCCGTTCTGGTCCGTTGCGGTCCGTTCATGTCCGTACTGGTCCGTACTTGTCCATACTGGTCCGTACTGGTCCGTAGTGGTCCATACTGATCCATACCGGTCCGTACTGGTCCGTACTGGTCCGTACCGGTCCATAGTGTTCCGTACTGATCCATACCGGTCCGTACCGATCCGTACTGATCCGTACTGGTCCATACTGGTCCGTACTGATCCGTACTGGTCCATACTAGTCCGTACTGCTCCGTACTGGCCATACTGGACTGTAATGGTCTGTAGTGGTCCATACTGGGCCGTACTGCTCCGTACTGGTTCGTACTGGTCTGTACTGGTCCATACTGGCCCGTACTGGTGCATATTGGTCCAAACTGGTCCGTACTCCTCCGTACTGGTCCGTACTGCTCCGCACTAGTCCATACTGGTCCGTACTGGTCCGTATTGGTCCATACTGGTCCATACTGCTCTGTACTGCTCCCTAGTGGTCCGTACTGGTCCATACTGGTCCGTTCTGGTCCGGACTGGTCCGTACTGGTCCATAGTGGTCCGTACTGGTCCCTACTGGAGCATAGTGGTTCCTACTGGTCCGTACTGGTCCACACTGGTCCCTACTGGTCCGTGCTGCTCCGTATTGGTCCATACTGGTCCATACTGGTCCATACTGGTCTGTACTGGTCCATACTGGTCCATACTGGCCCGTACTGGTGCATACTGGTCCATACTGGTCCGTACTCCTCCGTACTGGTCCGTACTGCTCCGCACTAGTCCATACTGGTCCGTACTGGTCCGTACTGGTCCATACTGGTCCATACTGGTCCGTACTGGTCCATACTGCTCCGTACTGCTCCCAAGTTGTCCGTACTGGTCCATACTGGTCCGTTCTGGTCCGTACTGGTCCGTACTGGTCCATAGTGGTCCGTACCGGTCCGTTCTGGTCCGTTCAGGTCCGCACTGGTCCGTTCTGGTCCGTACTGATCCGTACTGGCCATACTGGACCGTATTGGTCTGTAGTGGTCCATACTGATCCATACCGGTCCATACTGGTCCGTACTGGTCTGTACTGGTCCGTACTGGTCCGTACCGGTCCATAGTGTTCCGTACTGATCCATACCGGTCCGTACCGATCCGTACTGATCCGTACTGGTCCATACTGGACCGTACTCCTCCGTACTGGCCATACTGGACCGTAATGGTCCGTAGTGGTCTAAATGGGCCGTATTGGTCCATACTGGTCCATACTGCTCTGTACTGCTCCCTAGTGGTCCGTACTGGTCCATACTGGTCCGTTCTGGTCCGGACTGGTCCGTACTGGTCCATAGTGGTCGGTACTGGTCCCTACTGGAGCATAGTGGTTCCTACTGGTCCGTACTGGTCCACACTGGTCCCTACTGGTCCGTACTGCTCCGTATTGGTCCATACTGGTCCATACTGGTCCATACTGGTCTGTACTGGTCCATACTGGTCCATACTGGCCCGTACTGGTGCATACTGGTCCATACTGGTCCGTACTCCTCCGTACTGGTGCGTACTGCTCCGCACTAGTCCATACTGGTCCGTACTGGTCCGTACTGGTCCATACTGGTCCATACTGGTCCGTACCGGTCCGTACTGGTCCATACCGGTCCGTACTGGTCCATACTGCTCAGTACTGCTCCCAAGTTGTCCGTACTGGTCCGTACCGGTCCGTTCTGGTCCGTTCTGGTCCGCACTGGTCCGTTCTGGTCCGTACTGATCCGTACTGGCCATACTGGACCGTAATGGTCTGTAGTGGTCCATACTGATCCATACCGGTCCATACTGGTCCGTACTGGTCTGTACTGGTCCGTACTGGTCCGTACCGGTCCATAGTGTTCCGTACTGATCCATACCGGTCCGTACCGATCCGTACTGATCCGTACTGGTCCATACTGGACCGTACTGCTCCGTACTGGCCATACTGGACCGTAATGGTCCGTAGTGGTCTAAATGGGCCGTACTGGTCCATACTGGTCTGTTCTGGTCTGTACTGGTCCATACTGTTCCGTACTGGTCTGTACTGGTCCATACTGGGCCTTACTCGTCCGTACTGGTCCGTACTGGTTCATACTGGTCCATACCGCTGCATACCGGTCCGTTCTGGTCCTTTCTGGTCCGTACCGGTCCGTTCCTCTCCGTTCTGGTCCGTTCCGTACAGGTCCGTACTTGTCCATAGTGTTCCGTACTGGTCGCTAGTGTTCCGTACTGGTCCATACTGGTCCGTACCGGTCCGTACCGGTCCTTACCTGTTCGTACCGGTCCGTACCAGTCGTTCCGGTCCGTTCCGGTCCGTGCCGGTCCATACGGTCCCGTACCGGTCCGTACTGGTCCGTATTGCTACGCTACTGGTCCATACTGTTCCGTAGTGTTCCGTACTGGTCCGTTGTGTTCCGTACATGTCCATACTGGTCCGTAGCGGTCTGTACTGGTCCTTACCTGTCCGTACCGGTCCGTACGGGTCCTTTCTGGTCCGTTCCGGTGCGTACCGGTCCGTACCGGTCCGTACCGGTCCGTTCCTCTCCGTTCTGGTCTGTACCGTTCTGTACCGGTCCGTACCGGTCCATACCGGTCCGTTCCTGTTTGTACTGGTCAGTACTTGTCCATACTGGTCCATACTGGTCCGTACTGGTCCGTAGTGGTCCGTACTGGTCCATACTGATCCGTAGTTGTCCATACTGGGCCGTAG